>NW_005843236.1:110788-129148 GCF_000455745.1 Alligator sinensis
CCGCCCAGCCACTCTGCACCATGTGGGTCCCAAAGCCACAATAACATACCCACACACATCCCCACAAACCCCCTTCCCACCCACCCACAGCTCCACACCACTCCCACACCCACCCTTCCCCCCGACACCCCTCCACACCCCATACAATATACGAATAAGACTGCATTATGCAGCTATTATGCAATCACTTCTACATATACAGCACAAACCCACACAAATCAGGGCAAAAATATTATTTTAAATTAAATTAAAATATATTATTATGGGTGTTTGAGTTTTAGTATATAATTTGGTTTTTTTCCCTTAAGATGGCAAACCCTCTTCCCCAAAGGAATACTTCCAGGGTCAAGGGGAGGGACTTCCTGGGGCAAAGGTCAGAGGTTAGGGGGTGGAATTTCTAGTACCAAGATGGCGACCAAGGAGGTGGGGGCACCTGTGAAGGGGCGGAGCTACCCATGAGGCCCTTGACAACTTGCCAAAACTCAGTAAGCAGCCCTCCGCCTGAAATAATTGCCCGCCCCTTAGCTAACAAGATACATTTGCTAAGGTATTGTCATCTTTATCGCCATATAATTGGGCCAAATTCTGTTCTTGGTTACATCTGTGCAAGCAACGCAGATGGATTTCATAGGTTACAAAATCAGTCAGGTCCATTTTCGATCCTGACTTCTCCCTGTATTAGAATGTGGCACAGGAGTTGCCCAAATCCTTCTGTTCCTAATTTATAGCCTTAACCATTTGGTATCTTTGAAAACTGGAATTCTAGAAGTGGGTGGTCCATTTGGATTTTAGTAAGAAGTGACAAAATCTTACCCCCCACTGTAGCAAGCATTTCACTGTCCAACAAAGCAAAATTGCTTGATTAGTACAATTCAGCTAGATTCCACTTATTAGAAAAGGGGTTTAAGACACATTGCTATTTATATTGTCATTAATATATAGAGATATCTATGGGGTTTATTATTTACTATGAAAACTATCATATACAGGTATTTATGGAGAGTCTATCCTGATACCTTTGAAGTTGAACTTGAATTAATTTCTACATTCTTGCCCTTTCTTCCATTTGGTATTCAAGCGGCTTATGAAAATAGTAAAGATCAGACTCTATTTTTCAAAGGTAAAGCATTTTATTTGCACTAAATTTTTCATAAAATAGAACTTTTAAAAAGAGAAGAGCGAAGTGGGTGGATATGTGAGAAATTCGCTTGCTATATAGTATCACCAGTTACAGGAAATTTAATGTATTTTTCCTGAATTCTGCTCTTGTGTGACTTACAAAAGAGAATGCACCTGTGTTTGCTTTTGCCTGTCAGGAACCATTGGTGAAACTAGAATTGCATTTTTTGTATTAACAGGCAATAATTTCTGGGTTATCAGTGGGTATCAGGAGCTGCCTGGTTATCCTAAGAATATCAGCATATTGGGTTTCCCAAGCAGTGTTAAGAAAATTGATGCAGCTGTTTCTAATAAGAATACAGGGAAAACGGACTTTTTTGTAGGTGACAAGTATTGGAGGTAAGAGCAATCATTTTGTTTTCTGTTTGATTTCTCTATTATCTAAATATGTGCAGACAAGATGTGTCCCATTAACTATTTAGACATTTAGGTAGCAATATTAAAGAACATTTTATTTGGCATTTAATACAAGCATTTAAGCGACTCTGAATTGATGAAAGAATATACTTTTGTTTCCCTTTTAAAGTCCAGTATAAAGGAATGTAAATAGAGTATCCTGGACCTAGATATGTTTCTATCTACTATAGAAGACAGACAGCAAGAGCCATTCAACAAAAAATGATAGAAGTTTCAGGAGATGGGACTTTCATTACAAAAAAATATAAGAAGAAAGCAATTTGTCATTAGCAGGAAGATACACTCACTGATCTAATAGGACTTTACTTTCTCTGACTCTTGTGTTCAGCAGAGGTCTCACAGTGGTGAAAGCCAGGGCAGCACTGGCTGTAGCACACTGAGGTTGCAGCTGTTTGCCTACCCCCAAAACCCAGGGGGGTATGGCTTCAACTGTCCCAGTACTGGGGTTCAAAGAGCATTCGGAACAAATAAATCTGAATCACACTTGGAAAATCAAGATAACGTGGAATGAAACAGTCTGTCCTTAATTTTCCCTTATTTGAATTTGTAGCACATTTAAGATGAATCCTGCTTGTCTAATTGCTGTGAATTAATCTTGATGCTCAAATACCAGAGGAAATGAAATAAACAAACAGATATATTTAGGCAGATGGCAAGCTATTCATGAGAGTAGTTCCTTATGCAGAGTTGGCAATAAGTAGGGAGCATCGTGTGAGCCAAAGATGTTGGGGGGTTTTCTTAATCATTTACAATACATTTCCTTAGCGTGATAATAAAATCAGGCACACAATATTAGCTAAGTTTTTAACTGTCTATAGTTCTCTATGCTTTGAATGCAGTGTGTTTGGTGAGAGCCCTTACACTGATATTTTACAGTCATTGTCACAAGGCAAATGCATTAGCAATCCACCTGATTATTTTTTAAAGTAGCAGTAAAGCAGCAATTATATTTTTTTCAAGCCCTAAACTCATCCTTATGTTATACTGGCTGCTCTTCAAGTGGAGGAGGATTGGATTTGCTAATAATGTTCCTCATATGACATAAGAGAGTACTTGAACCACAAGCGAAGAAGCAAAGTAACTGGATGTGGTTTCCCTCCATCCCTCTTGATGAAGCTGGGCCACTGTGATTATGAGTACTCTTAAACTCCATTATCCCAGCATTACCTCCAGACTGGTGGTTAGTGTACTCTCCTGGGAGGTGGGAGAGTGGTGTTTAAATCCCTGGGCATGGGGCCCAAGACAGCACACAGGGCTGACCCCACGTGCCAGATTGGGCCCAGGCAAACCAGCCCCGCAAATCAAATTGGGCCCTGGCTCTAACCCCATATGCCAGATCAGGCTCTACCAGATAAACTCTGTGTGCCAGATCAGGTCCCAATCCCAGGTACCAGATTGGGCCAACAGACTGGATCTGACCTGCGGACCAATTCCTCACTACTCATCTGGCCCACAGGGCTGAAAGGTTGGGCACAATTTCTCTAGGCCGGGGGTTTTCAACCTTTTTTAACAAACGTACTTCTTCTGTCTCAGAGTTTCAGCTCATGTAGCCCTTTATATTAAAATTATTTGTGGGCGCTGAGCACATACATACATGTGTGTGTGCACCTTCTTGTCCCCCAGCAGGTTAGTCTGTGTGGGAGGGGAAAGGGCCTTGGTGGGGGCAGATCGAGGCCCCTGCAGTGAAGTAGGAAGTGGACTGGGGCTGGGGTGAATGGGGCCCTGACCAGGCTGGGGTGTGGGACAATCAGAGTCTAGGAGGCTTGTCCAGGAGCTCCTGCTGCTGTGCACACCCTGGCAGAGGCCTGGGGGGCACATACTCCCCCCACCCCGATCTGTGTATGGGGTGGTGGCAGCAGCCACTGCATGCTGGGCTTTGCGCTGCAGCACCCCAGGAGTGGTGTGATGCCATGCGCATCCCACCACCAGGTGGGCAGGGGGCGCAGCACAGCCCAGCAGTAGCAGGCACATGGTGTCGCACCACTCCCAGGGCAGCTGCAGCGGTGCACAAAGCCCCATGTGCAGCAGCAATCATCTCCACCCTGCATACAAATCGGGGGGGGGCACGTGCCCCACAGGCCTCTGCCAGGGTGTGCACAGTGGTGGGAACCCCCCCCCACCACCAATATCCCTACGACCTTTTTAAGTACCCCTCGGGGTATGCATACTCCCAGTTAACAACCAGTGCTCTAAACTATTATACAGAGTGGCAACACCATCTCCACTACTTCAATTCAATGAAAGAGATTGTGACCTCTGGACTTGTTCTAGTTTCAGTTATATTGATGTGAAGCAGGTGTGCTCTGGGATGCCTAGTCTGTAGCGATAGGGCCATGATGCCTAGTCCTGCCGAGATGGAAACAGTTGTGAGGTGCACAGAAGCAGAGTCCCAACCACCTGTGGAACTTTAGTGGCAGAAACTGAGGCCTCTCATGTACCTAAGTATTAGGCAGGAATCAGATTCCTGGATTTAAGTCCCAAAGGACCTCATTAAATAACACAGTTCTCCACTGTATTGTACATTGTGTTTGTATACCAGATTAAATTAGGATCCAGAGTCGACAACCAGCTAGTCACAGTAGGCAGAATTTTAATGCTTTGCCAGTAGGTTGTAGGGAAGCCTATCGCAAATGGCTACCTCCGGATAACTCCACAGATACATGACACTGCCACCAATATAGCTGACAAAAATGTGGTTTTAGCTGACAACAGTGCCTCTAACTATCCCTGATGTAATTCTACCTTGGATTCAAGTACACTGCACCAGGTTAGGGAGATATTGCATGTGCCTACTCCCTGTTTCTACAAGGTGGAAAGGCTGATTAAACTGTCACATGGTACATCCAAACCCTAACTCCCACATCAGTGCCTACATGCTTTTATAAATCTGGGCCGAATGCCAAAATCCTTCAAATAATTATGCACATGTGAAGGTTATCTACTTATACAATGTGAACAGTCCTGGTGAAGTCAATCAGATTCCATATTAAGGATAAAGTTAAGTATATGTTTACATCTTTTCAGGATTGAAATTTAAACACTTAAAAAATCATTACATCCTACTGTATCATTCAGGTACGATGAAAACAGTCAAACCATGAAAAGAGGTTATCCACAAAGAATAGTAGATGACTTTCCAGGAATTGGCAGTAAAGTTGATACTGTTTTCCAGTATAAAGGTAAGTGAATTAAGATTTAAATATACTTAATTCTCTTGAAGAATTCTGAAAAATTAAAGATGTTTTTAATATTATTATTAACATTTACTGTTTCAAAAGCAAAAATTAATGAGAGCTGTTCTGTGTGTATTTTGAAACTATTTTGCTTGTTTCCAGCATTATGTGTTAAAATTAAACTACAAATAACTTGTACAATATAATTATTCAACTTCTTTTTATTTCCAGGACTCCTTTACTTTTTCTATAGATCAAAGCAGAGGGAATTCAACCCTAATACTAACAATGTTGTTCGTGAGCTGAAGAGCAACAGCTGGTTTCACTGTTAAGATCATTAAACATTACCATATGCAAACCAAGAGAAAAATGTAACTAACTTTCTATGAGCTCACTCATCACTATATTCTCTGAGTGTCTGGTGTATTCAACCAGCTGTTCTTTCATTCATATCTCCACATTTGAGTACATGGTATAGTTATGCCATGCCCTGCAGTCAAAGCAGAGTATAACCTTCTATTTATTTTCCTAATTATGAGCAGCACTGCCCAAGCCCTCCAGCCTCTAGGGTGCCAGCTCTTGGGGCTGGACAGTTTGATCCTTTGTATGTCCTGCTCATAGGGCATACCCCTTTACTTTCCTGCCATGCCTTGATCTTGTGAGATTGAGGGAGGGTCCTTGGTCATGTGCAGGTACTCCCATGAGCAGAGCGTATCAATGGTTCTCAGGGCTCCTCCTCCCCTTTGCACCATGTCCACATGCCAACTAGGTCTCACTAGGGTTCAGACTACAGTTCTTTGCACAGGAGGGTCCCGTACTAGCAATGCAGGTAGTAAACAACTCAGCTTACTGCATTCAACAAAGGTTCGTGAGGCCCATAGGCTAAAGACTTCAACTGAGTCCCCTCAAGTCAACAAAAGATTTATATGATCCTGTGGTAGCTCAAAGGCCTGTGGCACGCTGGGTCTTCTGCTGAGTGTGATTCATTAATTTCCTCTAGGCAGAATTGAACTCAAGCCTTCAATAAACAAATAGTTCATACATGTCCCAACTAATTAATTTCTGGATCCCTCTGCACCATCTGGCAGGAGCAATTCATTTGACCCCTCAGGGAACCAAATACATGAAGTCCACTCAGAATAAATAGTTCATGAGTATTAAACAATTCATTGACCCAAACTCATTAACTCAAATCAACTAGTGTTGGACTGAGTGAATGAGTCCCAAGCACTCCTCAGTAATGTAAGTCTGTTGCCTCTGCAACTTCTCCTGGTGAAGCGGCAATCACTGGGGCTTCCCCCATACTAAGCCTTATTTATTCCTTTCCAAAGTTTGGACCCCTGGGGCTGAGGACTCCTCTGAGCCTCCAGTCTGGTGAGCTGGTTACTCAGAGTGCCCCTGTTAGGGCTTTGCTGCCACTGGGCTCCAAACTCTGCCTTCTACCTTCCTGGAGCCTTCCTCCTGCTGACATTTCACTTCTGCGGCAATGAAGGCAAAAAGAAACATAGGTATTTCCAGGCTGGTTAAATGCAAGCTCCTATTTCAATTTATCTAGAAATGAGTTGAAATGGCCAATATTTGCTAGCTGTTCCCTGTTTTGCTTAAACTCTGAAATGGGCATTGCTTGTAGGATGTCATAGTGGCCATTCTTCACCATTACCTAATGATCTCAGAAGGACCTTGGTTTGATTATTAGTGCATCTGGAAAGATATCAACATATAGGTAAAAATGCAGACAGTGTAGGATGTGTCTAGGGTGCATAAAGTTACTCAGCTTTTATCACTGTTTCCAATGACCCACTTTGACTCATATCTATTATACCAGAAATTTAATTAAAGACTATCTAGAGGGCACAACTTCAGGAAATCTTTACGGAAGCTGCCAAGAAAGGAACACCCTAACATTTACAAGCAGAGGCAAAGCTATTCTCTGCTGCCAATTTGCAACCTACCATGGTCACATATTAAAACAGTATTTATTGACTGCAACAAATCATTAACCCCAAAAGGAAATTATTCAGCACCAGATATAATATGGGCTGAGTTCCCCTTCTTCAATAATAAATAATCATTCAAGAAGTTCTGAAAGTTACATCTGACAAAAAGGGCCGTCCCAGGGGAGGGGGGGGCGGTTGTGAATTGGGGTGACTGCCCCAGGCCCCGTGCTTTGGGGGGCCTCATGGAGCCGGGTGTAGCAGTGGTGGCACGGAGCTGGGCGGAGCAGTGGCTCCGCATCCAACCACTCCCTAGGCCCTCTGGATCCCTCTGCACCATCTGGCAGGAGCAATTCATTTGACCCCTCAGGGAACCAAATACATGAAGTCCACTCAGAATAAATAGTTCATGAGTATTAAACAATTCATTGACCCAAACTCATTAACTCAAATCAACTAGTGTTGGACTGAGTGAATGAGTCCCAAGCACTCCTCAGTAATGTAAGTCTGTTGCCTCTGCAACTTCTCCTGGTGAAGCGGCAATCACTGGGGCTTCCCCCATACTAAGCCTTATTTATTCCTTTCCAAAGTTTGGACCCCTGGGGCTGAGGACTCCTCTGAGCCTCCAGTCTGGTGAGCTGGTTACTCAGAGTGCCCCTGTTAGGGCTTTGCTGCCACTGGGCTCCAAACTCTGCCTTCTACCTTCCTGGAGCCTTCCTCCTGCTGACATTTCACTTCTGCGGCAATGAAGGCAAAAAGAAACATAGGTATTTCCAGGCTGGTTAAATGCAAGCTCCTATTTCAATTTATCTAGAAATGAGTTGAAATGGCCAATATTTGCTAGCTGTTCCCTGTTTTGCTTAAACTCTGAAATGGGCATTGCTTGTAGGATGTCATAGTGGCCATTCTTCACCATTACCTAATGATCTCAGAAGGACCTTGGTTTGATTATTAGTGCATCTGGAAAGATATCAACATATAGGTAAAAATGCAGACAGTGTAGGATGTGTCTAGGGTGCATAAAGTTACTCAGCTTTTATCACTGTTTCCAATGACCCACTTTGACTCATATCTATTATACCAGAAATTTAATTAAAGACTATCTAGAGGGCACAACTTCAGGAAATCTTTACGGAAGCTGCCAAGAAAGGAACACCCTAACATTTACAAGCAGAGGCAAAGCTATTCTCTGCTGCCAATTTGCAACCTACCATGGTCACATATTAAAACAGTATTTATTGACTGCAACAAATCATTAACCCCAAAAGGAAATTATTCAGCACCAGATATAATATGGGCTGAGTTCCCCTTCTTCAATAATAAATAATCATTCAAGAAGTTCTGAAAGTTACATCTGACAAAAAGGGCCGTCCCAGGGGAGGGGGGGGCGGTTGTGAATTGGGGTGACTGCCCCAGGCCCCGTGCTTTGGGGGGCCTCATGGAGCCGGGTGTAGCAGTGGTGGCACGGAGCTGGGCGGAGCAGTGGCTCCGCATCCAGCCACTCACTAGCCCCCCACCCCCATAGCTGCCACTGCCAATGGCGGCGGCAGCTTCTTTGGGTCCAGGACAGTGGGATCGGAGTTGGGGTAGAGCCCTGCATGAGCTGATTTGCCCCGGGCCCCGCATCCTGCCTGCGTCGCCTCTGGTGACAAGTTACAAATTTCTTGTAACCACGATGTCCATAACACTCACAGTTGGAACAGTGTTTGATTATTTAATCTTTGTCTAAGGAGTGGTTTGCCATCAAAAGATAAGCAATTATTCACTTTGTCTGTCTTGCAACTGTTGTGTGTCTAGCGGTTATTATGTTAAACAAACACAGAATATTTTCATATGTAACCTACAAAGGAAAAAAATGAACGCGTTTTCTTTTACCTTGATGCATATAGAAGCTCTGAGAAATCATTCTCAACAGAAAAAGGCTCAATTTTACTGCTCTTAATGTCTCCTACTGAAACTAACACCACTTAGTACAAAACAATTAAATGTTCACTGGAGCAGGGATGGGAAGGCAGATCTTCTTCCACCTAGGTGACTACTTTAACCACTGGGCTGTTAGATAAAAAGGAGACACCTTCTCTTCTATCTGGGTTTTTTAAAATAAGTACCCCAGGTTTTGAAAGAAAGGTTTAGGTGCCTAACTCAGGAGAGCTTTGTGAATCCAGAGCAGAGATTAGACTCTTCCCATAGCTAGACATAGGTGCCTGATTCCCTGAGAAGTCCAGGGACCATGTCTCTTCAGCATTTCCGGTTAGCCTATAAAGCAGCATTCATGTAGTTACTGAAAGTTTACCATCATAATATATGCAGCTCATATTCATTCTGACTGACACATATTTAGTTCTCCTTTCATCACATTCACTGTATTTACTTGAATTCAATACAAGGTGCTTTCACCATTCAATTTGAGGGGGAAAGCCCCTCATCTTGAATTTGAGTACAAGGTTGCGAAGGTGGGCAGAAGGGGGCACAGGCAGCTGACATGGCTCTGACTTCAGCTCTGAGCCTGGGTCATGGCCAGAGACAGAGCTGCAGCATCTGCCTGCCCCCGTCCCCCCTGCTCCCCACCCCCACCCCACCCCACTTACTGTCAAGCATGGTTTGGGCCCCATTCCTTCCCAGGACATGGAGCACATGGAAGCTCTGATCCCTGCCCAGCCATGCAACCATGGCAATGACAGCTCTAGGGCAGGGACAGAAACTGTGGGCTGTAGGTGGGGGAGCAAAGGCTACAGGGGAGCAAAGCTGTGGGGGACAGGATCAGAGGTTGCAGAGAGGTAAAGGCTATGTGGGGCCAGAGGCTGCAGAAGCTGCAGGGCGTAGGTATGGGAACATAGGCTGTTCAGGGCTGGCAGGGGGCAAACACCAGGGGCACAGGCACATGGGGGCAGAAGGCAGGGGGAGGTGGAAGGGAGTACAGGCACCACAGGAGAACAGGCATCAGAGGAGCAGGTCGGGGGGATCTAGGGGACACCTGCCCCCACCCTCACCACATGCCCCACTTCTACTGCTTTCCCCACTGTGGCAGTGGAGGGATGATTTTTAGAAGACACACTGATAATTAGATTCTATACATGGAAAATTATAACAAATTTATCTAACCTCATTATTGGGGGTCATCTTAAATTCAAAGTCATCTTGGATTAAGGTATAGAAAGGAAAATGTATATAGATGTACAATCTACAAAATGTATATAGATATACAAATGTATATGTATATAATGTATAAACATATGTATGTTTATGTCTATAAACAGTATATAGAAAGGAAAATGTCATCACTGCGATTTCTCGTTCCAGACTCATATTCAGTAACTTCCCCTTCTCATCACAATTTCACACTCAGTGTGGTTAGTTTTCTCAATCTTTACGATACAACGGTTGGAAACTGCAAGTTCTGCATTTGAGCAAGCAGAACTAACATGCCCTTCAACAGCTAAGTGAATTAACCTCTCACATGCTAAATCTTCAGTAAAGCTAAGACTACATGTAAGAAGACAGGGTTGAGGCAGATGAGCAATACCTATTGTATTTGGAACATCTGCAGGAACAAAAGCAAGCACCTTGCTGAAGACTGAGGTTGCTGAGCTACAGGTTGAGAGACTTATAGCACTCAGTACTCTCCTAAATGGTGACTACTAGGGTGCATTATCTAGGATAATAAGGCTTAAAAGGTAAAACTGGCAGGTAAGAAAACATGAAGACAACATCTGATCTCACAACCTTGGATCAGTAGAGGTTCCAGAGATAAAGAGGATGCCTTGTCTGGGGATGGTGCAAAGTGGCATGAAAAGACAATGGGCTAAAATACTTCAACTAAGGGAAACATGCTCATGAACCTGTTCTGATAAGACTTGTTCTGAGGCAAAATGACTCGTGGTCTGAAAAGGAGTGACATTTCATAGTTTCATAGTACTTAGGGTCGAAAAGGACCTAAACAGATCATCAGGTCTGACCCCCTGCCCTGGCCAGGAACGGGTTCCAGGGTCATATCACCTCAGCCAAATATCTGTCCAGCCTCCTCTTGAAGACCCCCAAGGTAGGAGAGAGCACCACCTCACTTGGGAGCCCATTCCAGAGCCTGGCAGCCCTAACTGTAAAGTAATGTCTCCTGATGTCCAGCCTGAACCTTCTCTCTAACAATTTGTGGCCGTTATTCCTAGTAACCCCAGGTGGTGCCCGGGGGAACAGAGCCTCCCCCAATTCCCACTGGTCCTTCCGGTGAGTTGTAAATAGCCACCAGATCCCCTCTCACCCTTCTCTTCTGGAGGCTGAAAAGGTTCAGGCCCTTTAGCCTCTCTTCGTAGGGCTTGCCCCGCTGCCCCTTGACCAAGCGAGTGGCCCTCGTCTGGACCCTCTCAGTGCTAGCCACATCCCTCTTGAAGTGCAGCACCCAGAATTGGATGCAGTACTCCAGCTGTGGCCTGATCAATGCTGCATACAGGGGAAGGATCATCTCCCTGGACCTGCTTGTGATGCATCTGTAGATGCACGACAAGGTGTGGTTAGCCTTCCTGACCTCTTCCTCGCATTGGTGGACTCAACAATATCTCCAGGATCCCTTTCTGCCACCATGGTGACAAGAAGGGTGTTCCCCAGCCTACAGGTGTGTTGCTGGTTCCTTCTCCCTAGATGCAGTACCTTGTATTTGCCTCCGTTGAATTCCATCCTATTCTCATCCTCCTACCTCTGTAATATGTCTAGATCTAGCTGGGTTCTGTCCCTCCCCTCCAGCATGCCCACCTCACCCCACAATTTGGTGTCATCAGTGAACTTGGATAATGTGCTTTCCACACCCACATCCAGATCACTGATAAAGATGTTGAACAGTACAGGCTCCAGGACCGAGCCCTGGGGGACTCCACTGCCCACATCCCTCCAGGTCAAAAATGACCCATCCACCACCGCTGTCTGGGTGCAACCATCTAGCCAATTTGCCACCCATCTGACTGTGTAGACATCAATGCTGCAGTCACCAAGATTTTTAAGAGAATGCAGTGGGAAACCATGTCAAAGGCCTTCTTAAGGTCCAGGAAGATGACATCCACCCCAACACCCTCATCCAGGGACTTAGTAACCTGATCATAAAAAGAAACCAGGTTAGTCAGGCAGGACCTGCCCTCAGCGAACCCATTTGGTTGCCCATAAGCATTACCTCCCCTGCTGGGCCCTTGCAGATGTGCTTCTTGTTAATTTTCTCAAAGCTCTTCCCAAGGACCGAGGTAAGACTAACTGGCCTATAATTGCCAGGGTCCTCCTTTCTCCCTTTCTTGTAAATGGGGACCACATTGGCCCTTTTCCAATCCTCTGATACCTGGCCAGTGCCACACAAGTGCTCATAGAGCCGTGCTAGGGGCCCCGCTATGACCCCCGCCAATTCCCTCAGCACCCTTGGGTGAAGAGTATCTGGACCTACAGATTTAAACATGTCCAGCCCCTCCAAAAGTTCCCTAACTAGAGATCATCCCTAGCCCTAAACATGGCGGTGCCTCCGCTGAGTCTGTCCGCAATTCTAGTGGGAGAGATGTCCCAGTCCCTGTTCAGGAATATGGAGGCAAAGAATTCATTAAAGAGGTCAGCTTTTTTGTTTGCTGCAATCACCAGATTGCCAAGCCAATCCTGTAGGGCCCCACATTACCTGGTGCCTTCTTCTTATTTCCTATGTATTTGAAAAAGGACTTTTTATTATCCTTAATTCTGGTCACTAGCCATAGCTCCATCTCTCCATTTACAGATTTACTCTTGATTTATTCAGATGCAAGGGTTTGTATCATATAATCATGAAATCATAGGAAATTTATACACATACCTTTTAGGTCTTGGATGCGCCAGAGGTCCACCAATTTGGAGCAGACTTGATTAATCAAGTCTGCTCTGCATGGGAGCTGACAATGCGCTGTGCTGCTTGCAGTTGTATAAGCAGAAAAATGATCATCAGCACAGAGAAAATGGCGGAGGTGCACTTTTGAAATGCAATGTCGCCATTTTTTTCATGCTGACACGCATTTCACTGCTTATACAACCATAAGTGTCACAGCGCTGGGCACTTTTCAAAGCGCCCAGTGCTGTGACACTTGCACGTGTAAAAATGCCCATAGAGAAGTAGGGCTGGAAGGGACCTCAAGAGGTCATCTAGTCCAACCTCCTGCCTGAGGCAAGATCATTCCTATCCAAACCAGCCCATACAGATCCATATTCTAACCTCTTAGTAAAACTAATGTCAATCCTGACAACATAAGACATAACACCCTAACCCACCACAAGTAAAGCAGGGGAATCATGGCAGCCAATGTCCTGTTTCATAAAATGTTGTTAATATAGTCAAGGGATCATAGGTAGAGGACTGTGCCCCTTGCTACAGAGGAAAGCAAAAACCCTCACAGTCTATACCAATCTGACCATGGGGTAAATTTCTTCCTGATCTCTAATATGGCAATTGGTCTGACCATGAGCAGAATTGTCAAAATTCCTTAGCCAAGAACCTCTGGCTTTAAGTCTCAGCAGAAGCACTGGCACATCCCAGTCAAAATCCCCAGCTTTGGATGCAGCCAACACCCAATGCCTCTGAGGAAGGCTTAAAAACACCCTGATACATGTAGCATAAAGGGGGTGGGGGGAGAGAGGGCAACCAGCAAAGCCCAGAAGCATGGGAAATACCCATAGTAGAACAAGGCATAGCTAAGCCTGGACCATCCCTGACCAGTGGCTATCTAACCTCTTCTTGATCACCTCCAGTGATGGAGAGCCTACACCTTCCCTAGGCAGACTATTCCAGTGGCTTATAGTAACAAAGTTTTTTCCTGATATCCAATCTAAACCTATTTGCCTGCAACTGTCAGATGGACAGAACTATGTTTACATTGAAGCAGCAGGATTTATTCATGTGTACATGAGCTGTATACAGCACAAATTTTATTGAAATAAAGCAATAAAACACAAATGGTAACACAGGGAAAAGATATAAGGGGGAGAGAAAAGGTATATTTTCATCTGAGATTTAAAAAGACTATGGAAACCCTTAATAATTTAACTTTTAGATTCTCTCACAAGCTGCCCAAGGACAGCTCAGGCAGATTAGTGTTATTATCTGGCATCAGAAATTGACACCTGGTCAAGCTCATGACACAAGGCCTATATCTTGATGTAGGTCTTTTGTGAAAAGCAGATGGGCTAAGCAATACATTTCCTGTAAGATTTTCCTCCCTTTCCTGTCATTTGTATTTAAATCACTCTCTCCATTTGACATACTTCTCTGTGCATGTCCTTTCACAGCACTTGATGAAGTAAACTAAGACTCATAAAAGGTTATGATATATATCTCTGACTTAGCCCACAAAGTGCAAATCTACCCTGCCTTCTGTTGGAAGATGTGCCATCAAAATTGATTTCATTGAGGAAAACAGATTATAATGAGAAAGTGAAAAATAGACAAAGAAGAGACAACATTATTAACTATATAGAATAGACTCATTCATAAACAAAATATAAAGCAAGATCATAGGGCTAATTTGTTGTTAAATATTTTTTGTAAATTTAGTGGTGTTGTGTGGTGCACAGAAGACACCGTATATGGAGTTCAGTAGGACAAGCTGAAAAGAAGATATTGTGAAATACTGGTGATTTTATAATACTGGGTTGTAGTGGTTAATCATAGAAAATTAGGCTTGAAAGGGACTGCAGGATGTCATCTAGTCCAACCCCCTGCTCAAAGCAGGACCATCTCCAACTAGATTATCCCAGCAAAGGCTTTGTCAAGCCAGGGCTTAAAAACCTCCAAGGATGGAGATTCCACCACTTCTCTGGGTAACCAGTTCCAGCGCTTTAGTGAGAAAGTTTTTTCCTAATATCCAACCTGAACCTCCCTTGCTGCAACTTGAGACTTTTGGTCCTTGTTCTGTCACCTACCATCACTGAGAACAGTCCACCTCCATCCTCTTTGGAACCACCATGTGGGTAGTTAAAGGCTGCTAACAAATCCCTAGCCAGGTCTTAAAAGCCTCTAAGGATGGAGAGTCCACAACCTCTCTGGGTAACCTGTTCCAGTGTTTTATTACCCTCCTAGTGAGAAAAGTCTTCCTAATATCTAACCTAAACTTCCCTTGCTGCAACTTGAAACCATTGCTCCTTGTTCTGTCATCTGCCACCACTGAGAACAGTCTAGCTCCATTCTCTTTCAAACCCCACTTCAGGTAGTTGAAGGCTACTATTAAATCTCCTCTCAGTCTTCTCTTCTCTAGACTAAGCCCAGTTCCTTCAGCCTCTCCTCAGAAGTCATGTGCCCCAGCCCCTTCACCATTTTTGGTGGGCAACCTCCACCATTCTTGGTGGGCAACCACCCCCTTCACCTGTGGGCAACATTCCTGTCAATTCCTTCCCAGTATGCTGTTAGCCTTCTTGGCAACAAGGGCACACTGTTGGCTCATATTCAGCTTATTGTCCATATGTAACCCACAGGTCCTTTTCTGCAGAGCCGCTATCCAACCAGTAAGCCTCCAGCCTGTACCAATGCATGGGATTGTTCTGTCCTAAGTGCAGGACTTTGCACTTGTCCTTGTTGAACCTCATGAGATTTCTTATGGCCCAATCCTCCAAGTTGTCTAGGTCACTCTGAATCCTAGCCCTGCCCTCCAGAGTGTCTACAACTCCTCCCAGCTTGATGTCATCCACAAACTTGCTGAGATTGCACTCCATCCCAACTTTCAGATCACTGATGAAGATATTGAACAAAACTGGACCCAGGACCAACGCTTGGGGAACTCCACTTGATACTGGCTGCCAAATAGACTTTGAGCCATTGATTAGTACCCTCTGACCCTCATGCTCCAGCCAGTTTTCTATGCAACTTATAGTCCATTCATCCATCCCATACTTCCTTAGCTTGCCTGCAAGAATATTGTGGCAGACGAAGACTGTTGTGGGAACCCTTGCTAAAATCAATCTTCTGCTGGTCTCCCTGCATCTACACAGCCAGGCATCTCATCATAGAAGGCAATCAGGTCAGTCAAGCATGACTTTCCTTGGTGTATCCATGCTGCCTATTCCTAATCACCTTTTTTCCTCCAAGTGCTTAGTAATGGATTCCTTGAGGATCTGCTCCATGATTTTTCCAAGGACTGAGGTGAGGCTGACCAGTCTGTAGTACCCTGGATCCTCCTTTTTCCCTTTCTTAATTATGGGCATTATGTTTGCCCTTTTCCAATCATCCAAGACCTCTCTCAATTGCCATGAGTTTTCAAAGATGATGGCCAGCAGCTCTGCAATCAGATCAGCCAAATCCCTCAGCACCCTTGGGTGCATCCTATCCGGATCTGTGAACTTGTATATGCCTAACTTTTCTAAAAAGAAGTCCATAACCTGTTTTTTCACCACTGAGGGCTGGTCACCTCCTCCCCAAACTGTGCTGCCCAGTGCAGTAGCCTGGGAGCTGACCTTGCCTGTGGAGACTGAGGTAAAAAAAGCATTGAGCACTTCAGCCTTTTCTGCATCTTCTGTCACTAGGTTGCCTCCCCCATTCAATAAGGGACCCACACTTTCCCTGATCCTCCTCTTGCTACTGACCTACTTGTAGAAACCCTTCTTGTTACCCTTCACATCCCTTGCTAGCTGCAACTCCAGTTGTGCTTTGGCCTTCCTGACTTCATCCCTGCATGCTTGAGCAATGCTCTTATTCTCCTCCCAAGCTGTCTGTCCACGTTTCCATTTCTTATAAGTTTCTTTTTTTGATTTAGTTTTATGGAAGAGTTCCCTGCTAAGCCAAGCTGGTCTTCTGCCATACTTGATAGTCGTCCTCCGCATCAAGATGGTTTGTTCCTGCACTCTCAGTAAGGCTTCTTTAAAGTACAACCAGCTTTCCTGGACTTCTCTCCCCCTCAGACTGGCTTGCCAGGGGATCTTTCCCATGAGTTACCTGAGCGAGCCTGCTTTTCTGAAGTCCAGGGTCCTTACTCTGCTGCTCTCCACCTTTCTTTTCCTCAGGATTCTGAACTCAATCACCTCGTGGTCACTGCTGCCCAACTTGCCGTCTACTAGTACATTCGCCACCAATTCTTTCCTGCTTGTGAGCAACAGGTCAAGAACTGCATGGCCCCTAGGTGGCCACTCCAACACTTGTGCCAATAAGTTGCCCCTAACACTATCCAAGAACTTCTTGGATTGCCTACTCACTGCTGTATTTTCCTCCCAGCATGTTAGGGTGATTGAAGTCCCTCATGAGAACCAGGGCCTGTGATCTGGAAATTTTTGCTAGCTGTTTGAAGAAAGCCTCATCCATCACTTCATCCTGATCTGGTGATCTATAGCAGACACCCACCATAACATTACTCTTCTTGCTCTCTCCTCTGACCCTAACCTAGAGACTTCCAACAGACCTATCTCCAGTTTCATAGTAGAGCTCTGAGCAATCATATGGCTCTTTTACATAAAGTGTGATTCCTCTTCCTCTTTTCCTCTTTCTTTCCTTCCTGAACAGTTTGTACCCATCCATGACAGTGCTCCAGTCATGTGAGCCATCCCACCAAGTCTCTATTATTCCAATTGCCTCATATTTCCATGACTGTGCAGGGACTTCCAATTCCTCCTGCTTGTTTCCCAGGCTCTGTGCATTTGTGTACAGGCACCTAAAGTAACTAGTCTATTGCCCCAATTTCTCAAGAAGAATGAGAACACCTCCCCTGTTGCCTCCTCCTGCTTGCTCTTTCTCCAGGTCACCCACTTTCCCGCTTACTTTGGAGGTTCACCATCCCCTTGTAAACCTAGTTTAGAGCCCTCCTCACTAGATTAGCGAGCCTGTCTGTGAAAATGCTCTTCACTCTCTTTGTCAGGTGGATCCCACCTCCTCCTAGCCAAAGCCTTGCTGGTGACACCACCTATGCAGCCAGGCATTAATCTTCATCTTATAGTCTGAAAGCACCTCATTTTATATCATATTCTTCATATTCAAGTCAGAAAGACTGTCTGTATTTGTTTTCTCAAGTCAACTGTTTTTAATTCTTCCAAGGCAGAGCTATGAATGCCATCTAGTGGTCTTGACTACTCTGACAACTTTCTATTGATTTGAAAGGGTAAAATGAGCAAAAGTGTTATTTCGAGTGGCACAGCTGAAAATAGGAATAAAGCAGTGGTCACCAACCCAGGGATCCTTATCTACAGGTAGATCCCAGAGCCTCTTTTGGTACATTTTGGGCTGGGGGATCAGTGGGGCACACACACATGTGCACACCTGCCACCCTCAGACCCAGCAGGTCAATCAGTGGAGGAGGGAATGGGCAGGAGCCACATCAAGGCCCCTGCGGTGAGTGGCTGCCTGTGTGGCCCAGCTAGGAACAGGGGGAGGTAAGTGGGGCCATAGCCTGGCCAGCTGGCCAGAGGATTGGAGTCCGGGGAGGCTTCTTCAGGGGCATGGGGTGATACCTCCCCATCTCTGCAGGGGCAAAGGTGACAAAGGCTGCTGCCTTTGAGTCCCGCTGCAGCTGGCCATGTGCAGGTGCAGCTCAGCTCAGCAGCAGGGACTCATGTGGGGGCAGCCCCAGCCCAGCCAGGTCTAGGAAAATCTGGTCATCCAGAGGTGTGCAGGGGGGCTCCTGCTGCTGGGTGCAGCTTGGAGGAGGCCATGGGGTCCTGTGCCTCCCTCCCCGCCGACCCGGGCTCCGGGTGCGGCA
>NW_005843236.1:129179-131884 GCF_000455745.1 Alligator sinensis
CCACAGCGGCAGCCGCCTAATCCTGAGCACAGGTGGGGTGAGCACAGGCCTGGGGCCTCTGCTGGGTTGTGCCCAGTGGTAGGAGCACCCCCCCCCAAACACACACACCCTTGGACAGCAGAGACTTCCAGACCCAGCCGGGCCGGGCCCCAACACCACGTTCCTCTGGCTGCTGGGCAGCTGGGCAGGTGTGGCTCAGTGCAGCCATGGCACAGAAGTGGGGACTGGCCCTGGCCTGGCCATGTCTGGGACTCTCCATGGTCTGGGTGGGGTGGGGCGGGGCAAGAGAGCGGGGCAGGGCGCAGGGGGCAGTAGATCCTGGGGTGACCTTTGATTCCAAAAAGTGATGTTCACCATAAAAAAGTTGGAGACCACTAGAATAAAGGGTCAAAAATTTGAAAAGCAGTATTTAGAAATAAAAACTTTTTTCATTTACAGCATTATTCACTTTAATTTCAAATAAAGAAAATGGGAATGTGTATTTGCGTGTGCGAGTACACAATTCAAAGTATCTCTAGAGGGAAAATTATTAGCTTAATAATATTTAAAAATTCTAAGACATAAGATTTTCATTGCATCCTTTAAATTGGAGAAGTCCCAAAAGACTGGTAAAAGTCCATTATTTAAAATCATTAAAAGCTAAACTAATTAAAGATGAATGCTAATGCTTTCATGCCAAGATTTTTCAGAAAACTATAAATCACAGATAAGTTAGACAATATTAGTACTTAAATAGAAACACCTATTTTCTTAAAAGGATTTTTCTTAGCCACTGCCTATATTCGAAACTACTTTTATTTTGATAACCATTATTCTACTTGTAATTTTCACTGACATTTTTTTCCATAAGTAATTTATAAAATAAGGCTATTTTTTTATTTAAATCATGGTGTAGATAGAAGTAGGCTAATATGTTTTCCAAATACATAAATTACATTTTTTAGAATTAACATTTTAGAGTGCTTCAATATAATTTGCATGTTTATAATAGAGGTGCATGCTCAGTCACATGAAATGTTGCTCTGAAAGCATGTTGGGGCCAGCTATAATCTTGAAGGAATTTGGCTTTCACTAAAGATGATCACTTTTATCTCCAAGACTGACAGATGCCTCCATCTCAACCACATCAGGGTTAAATGGTCTTAATGCATTCATATTTATGTGCTGAAATATTAGTTTTGATCCAGTGATTAAGACATTGATTCAACAATGCATCTAAGCATAAACTTAACTCCAAGCATGTGTTTCAACAATATTAATTTCAATGCACTTCACTAAATCAGAATCTTAATTGGGATATCTATTTTTTTTTTTTTTACTGTAGAAACTTATTGTGGTGCCAGCTACCCATGCAAAGAATTTCCCAAATATTGGCTGAGCAAAACCCTACTCACACGAATGCACACAAGCAATGAAGTTCCAAGTTATCATTATTCAGCTGGGCAGTAGGAAGAGAACTCTGCTTTGTGAAGGCTTGCTTGGATGCTATCCTGACATCAGTGCATAATAGCTTCTATATACTTTACTCTGGTCTTTCAGAGTAAAGTTATCAAGTGCTGATTCCTTTGTTTAGTTTTCCATTTGGAGAGAAAGGAAAATGTCCTGAGGTTTTAAGAAAAATAAGAAGGGTTTCTGCCATTATTTCCATATGGAATTGCTATTTGAGAGATGAATTTAAGTTTCTGAGCGTTTTTTGCTATATGTAGTACGAAATATTTTACATACTTTAAGAAACTGTTTGGACAGTCAGTGCTTTCAAAGAAGGGTTAAATGTTAAGGGGAGAAAAGAGACTGAGTTTTACAAAGAGGCACAGCAATAGTGTAACTGAGTGGAGATTTCACCAGAAGTGAAGATATTCCTTTAAAAGATAGCTGGATGTTGGAAAGCCAAATCCCTTCAAGTCCAAGTTAACCTTTTGCACAACACAGCTAAGTACAGACAGTCAAAAAGCCTGAGGCTGAATAAATTCAGCCTTCACAGGTTAGTCTAGACTGCAGAGATTGAACTGACTAACAAGTAAACAGACATTTACTTTTTGCAGCCACATGCCTGCAGTAACTCAAACCAGGGGGCACTAGAGCATGAGCTCTCTGGCATATAGCCACCATAAGCTGTGTGTTTGCTTCCTCTTCCTGCTGCCCCCAAGGTCTCTTGGATTTGCAGTCCACAATAACAGCATCAGGACTCTGCAAGGTAGCTCATCACTTCCTCTTCCTGCTTCCAGGTGCCTCTGGAATTTGTAGCCCACAGTCATAGCCAGAAGTAAGTTTAGCAGGGCAGGGCAGCTCTGTACATGGGGAAAGGAGGGTTTAACCCCCTTCCCTGGCCCCAGACCCCAGCCAGGGTTTGCCGGGAGGGGGGCAGCTCCTGCTTCCCCCTACCCCTCAACCCTTCTTTGCTGGAGCAGGCAGCACAGTCCAGCCCAGGACTGGAAAGCATGCTAGGATGCTAGCAGACTGTGATTTAACTTGAACCAGGAAGGGGTCTGGGACAGAAGTTTCATAAACCGGTTTGACCCAAATCAGTTAAGTCTGAAACTACATTCAACCAAATTTATCTTAAACCAGTTTCAGCCATTTTGAGACTGGTTTATGTGCACTGAACTTGTGTTCTGTTACAGAGTTAAACGATTTTCTGATGACTTAAACCGGTTTATATATAACTTTTGTACTAGCCCATAAGTAAATAGGGCCAAAGAATCCTG
>NW_005843236.1:131915-139111 GCF_000455745.1 Alligator sinensis
AATGCTTTGCCTGTGTACAATTATAAGCGAGGACGTTTTTGGAAGGGGTTTTGTTTTGTTTTGTTTGGTTTTTTGTTTTGTTTGGCCCTTCAATGTTTCTATCAGCAACTGCCAATGAATGTAATCATGTGGAGCTTGACTCATCCTTGAACCATGTGATGTTGGGGAAATAGAGGCAAGCTGCCAAGTCATTGGCCTAGGCAACCAACACTCATCAACATACATGTTGGGTGAGTTGATTGCTAACCTCAATAACCCAAACTGGGATCACAGGTCTCAACTCCCACTCTCACCTCTATATGGTGCTGGCTTGGAAATTACAAAATCTTGCTGCAACATGACTGCAAACTGCGTTGTTGGAGTAAATACTGAGCATAGAGCATAAGTCTCATACTGAGCATTAAGTTTAGCAGCATAACCTCCCATTATTATTTCAAGAAATACACAGAGCTGAGCTTGCTCGAGAGATCAGCCAGGGCTGACAAACTCAGGATGGTTTACTTTAGCTACCTAGAATCCTATAGTTAAACCTCCACAGTCTGGTTTGAACATTTATTCCATATCTAAAAGGAGATGTATTAATGGATTCTCAGGACTTGACCAAGGTAGAACAGAACTGCACATAGAATTACATGCATAATATAGTAGCTGGAAAAGAATCTGACTCTGTGCTTTCGATTATTCAAGCGTAGTACAAGTGTTAGCTTATGAAACATGTCAGTGTCCCTATCAGGAAGACAATGCTTATCTTCATATTATTAAATCAGTAACTCCTTATTCACATTCCAAAGTTCATTCCTCTGGTCCTTTTCTTTTTGATTTCTCTTTAAAATATAATGGGAACAATATGTTAACCAATTCTTTCATGTGACCAGGTGATTCAGTTTTAGTTAGGGTGCTTTCTTTAGCAAGGTATCCAATTTTTTTGCAAAAATCTGGTTGGTTTAATAAAAGAGATCACCTCTACCATGAGTCCTGAATTCTTTAGCAAGAGCATTTATAGTTATGTACTTGCTCTTCACAACTCTTTTTCTGTCCTCTACATTGTATCAAGCCATTTTAAAGTTGAATAGGAGGTTAAAATAATAATACAAAGATGCTTTATGAGCTAGGAAGAGCCTGAAAAGCGGAATCATTCTTACTACTAGAGTATTTGGTACTTAGCTAGTTCTTGCCCTCATATCTTCATTGTTTTCACTTTTTCCTTTTTGAAAACCAAGTGAACCATACTCTTATAGCAGGCTGATTTGGACATCACTGTGTGATGTTTTTAAACATTACTTTTCAAAATTAGATAGTTGGTCCAATAAAAGATATCCTAAGAAATCTTTGTCTCTAGCATAATTTCTGGACCATCATGGCTACAACATTACTCTTACACTATCATAACACTGAAGAAGAGAAAATTCACAACCTAAAGAAAAAAAAAGCCAGGCATATCGTTGACTCAGTAAAAGATATGACCCTCAGAAATGCTTGCCTCTTTTTCAAACTAAACATGCAAACCCTTCTTGGATTTGATGTCTTTAGTAACAGAAAAACAAGCAAAAGGAAGGCTTGCCAATGATAAATTAAATCACAGGTTTTGTGAATAATGGTCTAATTCCCAGGATCAGGATGAGACATGAGATGCAGTAAGAAAAAACACACAAGGAGATAATTACGTCTTAAATGACCTACTGCAAAAGACATATTGCTGTACCTGGAGCTTTTTATCTGTATACCTTGAAAACTACAAATCAAAGTTTAAAAAAAACAGTAAAAAATTCAATGTGTACACTTCAAAAAGTAAAGCTAAGTATTTTTCTGTCTGGGATGTAACACTGAGAACAGTTAGGTTGGTTGTAGCTGACAGATACCTTTGACTCGCAACACAGCACTTATATCAGGGTAATTTCTTACATGTTTCAGGCAACTACAGACCTATCACCTCTCTCCCATCTATCAGCATCTGAGTTTTAAGTTGACTTTCAGTCATTTCATTATTTGGATTAGATCTATTTCCACATTGGAAAAGAGCCAACGTGGTCTGTATTTTCAAGAAAGGGAGGAAGGATGACCCAGGGAATTATAGACCTGTCAGCCTGATGTCCATTCCTAGAAAAATCCTGGAGAAAATTGTCAAGGGATCCACCAACACCAGACTAACAGAAGGCAAGCCTCTGAATGCCAGCCAGTATGGCTTTGTGACTGGCAGGTCTTGCCTGACCAACCTCATCTCCTTCTATGACCAGGTAGCACATGTTCTGGACAAGGGAGATGATGTGGATGTCATATACCTGGATTTCAAGAAAGTCTTTGACCTAGTTCCCCATGATGTCTTCATGGCTAAGCTGGGGAACTGTGGCCTTGATTATCTTATGGTCTGATGGCTAGGTAACTGGCTATGGGGTCGGACCCAAAGAGTACTAGTTGACAGGAGCAAATCAACATGGTGCAGGGTGACCAGTGCAGTTCCTCAGGGCTCAGTACTTGGGCCAGTACTCTTTAACATCTTCATTAATGATCTGGATTTGGGAGTCAGATGCGAACTGGCAAAGTTTGCGGATGACACCAAATTATGGGGGAGGACAGGCACACCACAGGACAAGCTGGGGATAGAGGTCAAGTTGGACACACTCTCAAGGTGGGCTAACCAAAACCTGATGGCCTTCAATGTAGAGAAGTGTAAGGTGCTGCACCTTGGTAGGAAGAACCTTCAACATACGTACAGGCTCGGCAGTGCTATGCTCACTAGCACCATGACCTAAATAGACTTGGGGGTCTTGATTGACCACAAGATGAATATAAGCCACCAATATGATGCTGTGGCTAGCAAAGCAAACCAAATTCTGGCATGCATCCACCAATGCAACTCAAGCAAAACGAGGGATGTCATCCTCCTGCTTTACTCGGCCCTGGTGAGACCACAGCTGGAGTACTGCATCCAGTTTTGGGCCCCCCACTTCAGGAGGGATGTGGAGAAGCATGAGAGAGTCCAGAGGAGAGCCACTCATATGATCCAAGGCCTGGAGGTCAGGCCGTACAAAGAGAGGCTGAGGGACTTGGGACTCTTCAGTCTGGAAAAGAGATGGCTCAGGGGGCACTTGGTAGCAGCCTACAACTATATAAGGGGGGTACGTCAGGACCTGGGAGAACAGCTGTTCACCAGAGCTCTCCAAGGGATAACAAGGTCTAACAGCCATAAACTCCAGGAAGGCCAATTTAGACTAAACATAAGAAAAACGTTATTTATGGTATGAGTGTCCAGGGTCTGGAGCAGACTCCCCCCAGAGGTGGTGTAAGCACTTACTCTGGACTCTTTCAAATAACAGGTGGATGTTTTTCTTGCTGGGGTTACTTGATCCCAGTTGTCTTCTCACCTATGGCAGGGGAGCTGGATTTGATGATTTCACGAGGTCCCTACCTTCCCTAATGTCTATGAAATCTATTGTCTATTTTGCTCTATGAATAGTTCATTCTCAGCATCTGATAGATATTGCTGCTGAAGTCATTTTGGGGAAATGACTAATCTTTACAGCTCAAGTAAGAAACTAAATGTGGTGGGTGTTTATTATTCATAGCATTAAGCAATTTGCACATGGTCTTTCCTATCTTTTTTGCCAGTGTAAACAAATAAATATAATCACAAGTTCAGAAAGATACTAAAAGCTTGGTAGATAGTAGGAATATAAAGAAGCAAATTTTAATCCTTCCCATGACAACATAAATTAATACGTTAATGAAGTTGGCTGTCACCTACAAAAGCTCATGTTTCTCTGAACCAGTTAGTAAAGTAGCCGCCTGCCTTCTGCCTGACTTCAGACTAATATGGCTAACTATCTTTGTCCTTAAAATCTAGGGGCACTCTTGTTTGTTTCATTGTTCTATACAACAAATGTAAATAGAAGGAAAAACTTACTTTATTATAGAGGACATATATGCAAGTTAAGTACCAGTTAGAGGACTTATATCAGGGGTGGGCAATTATTTTGGGTGGAGGGCCACTTACCAAGTTTTGGCAGTCATTGAGGGCCGCATGGGTAGCCTCACCCCTTGACAGGTGCCCTGCCCCCTGGTCACCATTTTGAGACCAGAAGTCCTGCCTCCTAACCCCTGACACCAAAATATGAGGTAAAGTAAACATGCTAGTGAGCAGGGAATAAATCTAGCTGAATCTGGACAGGTTGGAGAAGTGGGCAGAACAGAATAGGATGCAGTTCAACAAAGACAAATGCAAAGTGCTGCACCTAGGGAAACAGAATCACCAACACACTTACAGGGTGGGGGATGACCCTCTCAGCAGCACTGTAGCAGAAAGGGATCTCCGAGTCATAGCTGACTCCAAGATGAACACGAGTCATCAGTGTGATGAAGTGATCAATAAAGCTAATTGCACATTATCATGCATTAGCAGGTGCATCACAAACAGATCCAGGGAGGTAATATTTCCCCTCTATGTGGCATTGGTGAAGCCACAGCTGGAGTGCTGCATCCAGTTTTGGGCACCACACTTCAAACGATATGTGGATAATCTTGAGAGGATCCAGAGGAGGGCCACTCATATGATTAGGGGCCTGCAGGTAAGACCCTATGAGGAGAGACTGAGGTAGCTGAATCTCTTCAGCCTCCACTAGAGAAGGCTGAGAGGTCATCTTGTGGCCAGGGCCATCCCTGGGAGGGGTGAATCAGGGCAGCTGCCCTGGGCCCCGTGCTTTGGGGGGCCCTCCAGCACCTCCTCCCACCACCAAGTCTGCTGCCAAATTTGCCACCTCCAGCCACTCAGCAGTCCCTCTGCCCCCCTGCATCTACTGAATCTGCTGCCAGCTTCCTCACATCTTGGGGCAGGGCCCCGCATAGGCTGATTTGCCCCAGGCCCCACACCCTGCTCAGGTCTCCTCTGCTTGTGGCCATTCACAAATTCACTGGGGGGGGCTGCAAGGGATAGGAGATGCTCTGTCTACCAGGGCATCCCTTGGAGTAACTAGAAATAATGGCCACAAACTGATACCGAACAGATTCAGGTTAGACATCAGGAAGAACTTCTTTACAGTCAGGGTTGCCAGAATCTGGAATGGGCTTCCAAGGGAGGCGGTGCTCTCCCCTACCTTGGGGGTCTTTAAGAGGAGACTGGACAAGCACCTGGCTGGGGTCGTCGTGCTCTTTCCTGCCTGGGCCAGAGGGTTGGACTCGATGATCTGCTGAGGTCCCTTCTGACCCTAATATCTCTGAATCTCTGAATCTATATCACTTAAGATTTCCATCTTATTTAGAGACTTATCTTTGGGGACCAGAAACAAAGTCTGGTAGTTATTTGCAGGCTACAGGTGGATGGAAAACAAGATTTTGGTTTAATTAAGTATTTTGAGTTTTCAGCTTTTTTTCCACAACAAAATTAAACAGAAACCTTTTGATTTTTTTTATTCTGAAAAACAGAGGAAAACCCCCAGAACAGTCAAAACTCTAGACATTAAGTTGGAATGTGGGAAATTCATGAAGGAAAAGTCTTTTTTCTTGAGCCACTGAATATTTAATCTATGCAAAGTAGAACAGCTCCAACTCTGACAAGCTCTTGCACCTTATGGTTCAGGAACTTGCATGGTGTATTGGAGACAAAAAAAATCAAATCCTTGTTTCAAATCAGTTGAAACAGGAACTAAAAAAGCCAGATGAACCCATCAGTCCCTATTATATAGATTAGATTTGGCAGCAAATCTAAAAGCAGAAGAAGAAGAATTATTTACAGCTGAATGAAGGTCATGAAGGGTGAAAGAGGGTAGTATCCTCTACCATGTGACTACTATTAAACTAAGTAATGAATGGGGATCCTGGTATTCTCTGATTTAAGAAAGTCCCCAATTTTTGGTAAAACAAGTAACCCCAAATCCACATTTTTCCATGATTTAAATGAAACACCACTGTGGTGTGGATTTGGAGTTACTTTTTTTATGAAATGAAACACCACGGAAAAATGTGGATTTGGGGTTACTTTTTTTTAACTGAAAATTGGGGATTTTTTTAAATCAGAGAAAACCAGGATCCCTGTTCATTGCTTAGTTTAATAGTACTCACAAGGTAGAGGCTACTACTCTCTTTCACCCTTCATGACATTCATCAGCTGTATATATTCTTCTTCTGCTTTTAGATCGGGCAAAATATCTATATATTAGTGGTGTTTCATTTAAATCACAGAAGAATGTGGATTTGGGATTATATTTATTTAAACCAAAATTGGGCAATTGTTTTTAAATCAGAGAAAACCAGGATCCTTGGTTATAACGGTGAATTTGTCAAATGAAACATAAACATTAAAAAGTAAGTAATAAGTTCAGCACACAAACTCTTAATTTTGGTTGGGGTATTTTAAAATTCTACTTACAATAAAAGAGAGACTGAAGAAAAATCTTAACTTGACTCATAGAAAGTGCTGATGTTTGTTTAAATTGCTCTGTAATTTAGCAAACTGATATACTGCAATAATGTTGACAGCTTGCCATTCGACTAGAATGTGCTTTCTGGATGTTTTTTAATATCTCACCCTACCAATACTATAATTGGTCTCTCCCTAAGTTTAACACGGTAAACTTACATTTAAGATAATTAATGGTGATAGGAAAATTTCAGACTTTAGTTGAATTCTAGAAGCATTTATATACAGAAGGTTTACCTCAAGTTAGCCTGTCACCAGGCACAGAGACAAAAATGATGATTTTCACCTGATTTGGCCACTGCAAGCAATCCATAGCCATGACCAAACACAAGTGTACAGCTGCAGACAGCTTCAAAAATGTCCTTTTGGGTGAAAATCTGACTCATCAGTGTATGAGATTTCATAGATTTCATAGATTTCATAGACATTAGGGCTGGAAGGGACCTTGGAGGATCATCGAGTCCAGCCCCCTGCCCCAGGGGCAGGAAGTCAGCAGGGGTCTTAGGATCCCAGCAAGATAAACATCCAAATGTGTCTTGAAGGCATTCAGAGTAGGTGCTTGAACCACCTCCAGCGGCAGTTTATTAAAGACTTTGGGGGCTTGGACAGGAAAGAAGTTCTTTATTATGTCCAGCCTGAAACGGTCACAGAGGAGTTTGTGACCATTCGACCTTGTCATCCCTTGGGGCGCTCTGGTGAGGGGTCAGATGAAACATTTCAAAACAGCATCTTCTGTAACATTTGTCTGCGCTGTCTGCCAGTCTGTTTTCAGAATGGGAGCAGGGAA
>NW_005843236.1:139121-147216 GCF_000455745.1 Alligator sinensis
GTCTAGTGGGTTTCAGCCCCCACTGAAGGGTGGAGAGGGTGTATTGGAGGCCCCGCCTAGGGTGGGGGGCTCTAATTCACTCACCTCACTCTCCAGTGCTGGCTGGGGAACTCCTAGAACAAGCTCCTGCCGCTTACTTTCTCCCCTCTCATTCTGAAACAGGGATAAGTTGGAGAAAGGAGAGGCTGCTCCTAGGGGAAACCAGCTCCTGACTCATAGCCAGCCGTTAGATTCTCCTTCCCCCTGGAACCAGCAGTGAGCTTCCGTTTGTTCCAGGGGGTCGTTATAACTCGGAACACTCCCTGCAAAGTGTTCTCAGTTACAGGGGAGCTGCACTTCTGTCTGCACCCCACCATGACTCATAGAATCATAGAAAGTTACGGTTGAAAGGGACCTCAGGAGGTCATCTAATCCAACTCCTTCCTCAAAGCAGGACCACCCCTAACTACAAAAGCTTTGTCTACCTGAGTTTTGAAAATCTCCAAGGATGAACGTTCCACCACCTCTCTGGGTAACCTGTTTCAGTGTTATACTACCCTCCTAGTGAGAAAATTCTTCCTAATATCTAACCCAAACTTCCCTTGCTGCAACTTGAGACCATTGCTCCTTGTTCTGCCATCTGCCACCACTGAGAACAGTCCAGCTCCATCCTGTTTCGAACCCCTGTTTAAGATAGTTGAAGGCTGCTATTGAATCCCCCCATAGTCTTCTCTTCTTTAGACTAAATAAGCCCAGTTCCCTCAGTCTTTCCTCATAAGTCATGCCTGCCAGCCCCTCACCATTTTTGTTGCCTTCCACTGAACTCTCTCCAATTTGTCTACATCCTTTCTGTAGTGAGGGGCCCAAACCTGGACACAGTACTCCAGATATAGTTTCAGCACTTTTATAGCACTATAAAGTTACAGCACTCTTAAACATGACAGAAGTGCAGCGTTTGTTAGTGGGGGGCCTCTGAACCTCTCTGCACTTTCCAGGCTAGGAGGCAGGAGCACTCTGCAGCCTCCTGAGGCTGCAGGAGACTGCAGACAGCAGCAGACCAGTGGAAAAGGCAGAGCTGGGATGACAGCCTGTCACTCAGTCTCTTATCCTACCGCCACCTTCCCCCACCCCTGCACTGGGTGTGGGCACTGCTTCTGTCACAGCTCAGGTACCAGCTCTCAACCAGTCTGACAGTTCAAGCATCTGGTCCCCAGCCATGCAGGTGACATGGTGACAGTGCCCACTTCTTGTCCAGTAAGATAAAAAGGTGGAAGACCTCACTTCTGATCCCAGTATCCAGGCTCACTTCTGCTTTTTTTACCAGTGACTGTTTTAATGTAAAGTGACTAAACAGTACTGAAAGCATTGTACCCACAAGGCTACAAAGGCAGGCTCCCTCTTGCCTGCTTTCATTCTAGTCCCATCCTCTCATTGTCTTTATGTATTTTTCTGTTGCACTCAGGTGCATGAGACTGTATTTCGGAGGCTGGAAGGATTACCTCCACTTTACAGGTAAGAAAACTAAGGCCCAGAATGGGTTAGTGACTTTCTCAAGATCATGTAAGTAGATGTGACAATAGGATCTGGACATCAGATTTCTCACTTGCTAGTCTAATGTCCTATATATAAACTACCTTTACTGTATACAGGGTAAGATTTTATTATTGCATCTACCACTGCTATGACCAACACCACCAGATGGGTCTATGTATTCGATGCATTTAATATTACCCATGTAATAATAATTTTGATTGCTCATAACTGATTTGAATAACTCCTTTTGCCTTTAGCACCTAAATTCTTCCTAAGTCTCATTTAGGCTCTTACAGTGCCAATTTAAATCTGGTCCCTAAATCCATCCTTAGGCAAAGACTATATTAACAGAGAAAGGAAAAATAGACTGAGAAACAACGTAACTATATGCTTTAAAATGTTTTCTCAAAAATAAGTGATCCTTTATCTCAAATGTTCAGAATTTCTCTCTATACAGCCGGGGTATAATTTATCCACTAATATTTCTTCAATGTACTTTTGTTGTGCTTTCTTCCCATGGTGAGAAGAGAAAAATAATTTAAAACTGGGTTAGGCCCCAATCCAGTAGCCCCTACTCAGACAACATTACTTCTAATGTAGCTCCACAACTATGGGAATAAAACTTACTGCAATTTTACTACATATTTACTACAAGATACAAGGGGAGAAAACGGAAAAAAAACTAAGTTATGCTGTTATGTTAACAGCTTTTTGGGATATAGACCTTTATACCTTCTCTAACAAATACAGTAATTAGAGCAATTTTTTTATTAAGAATGAAACCATGCCATTGTTGAGTGGAAAGTTTTTAATGGCCATTTGGTTTAAAGAAAGAATCTCTGAAAAGAATTGGTCAACTGCCAGAAGCTGCTTGCAATGACAAATAGCCAATATAAATTCTAAAGGAGCTTAGGCAGCAGTTAAGGGCCTCATTACTCCAATTGGATAACTCCTACGTGTGCTCAGAAGCCTGAGTGTAGATACATAAGGACCTTTGCAGTGCAAAATTCAGAAGCTTGATGGCACTGAATACATTTTGTGATTGATTGCTCATTATTGATTTGAATAATTCCTTTGGCCTTTAGCACCTAAATTCCTCCTAAGTACTCATTTAAGCACTTACAGTACCAATTTAAATCTGGTCCCTAAATTCTTCCTGAGGCCACTATTTCCCAACTAGAGTGTTGCAGTACCCTGGCATGCCATAAATTTCTTTTAAGGGTGCTTTGGGGTGCTACGCAATGTTAGCATTATTGGGTGTGCAATCATGATTCGTAAGATAAACCCAGAAATTTCAAATAGTGTTAAAATCATTGTGAACTATTGTGATCTTTCTGAGATCTTTGCAAAGGAAAAATTGCTCTATTATTTTTCTGAAGTAAAAAAAATGAGTGAAAACTAAGCTGGCATTTTCTAAGGGGTGCCTTGAATCTAAAAAGGTTGAGAACTGCTGGTTTAGGCCATGCTGATATTTACAAATCACATCTAACTTGAAATCCCTTAACCCTTGAATTTCTGCTGTTAAGTACACAAGTTTCTGTAGTTTGGCCCTTCCTGTGTAAACTCATAATTTGCACCTGGAATGTGCAGGGAGGGGCCAGGCTTATGCATAAGACCTTGGCTTCTCCCAGGATGACCTAGGAGGTATAATCAGAGACTTTTTACCCTCCAACAAAAGGTAGCAGCAGGGTAGAGGTCTGTTATCCAATGCGGTAAGGGCATTCACTTGGGATGTGTAATACCTGAGTTCCCAATTTTCTCCTCTGTCTGCCAGGAACTGAACCAACATCCCCAGGATGAAGGCTCTAACCAATAGCAGATTCTAGTACAACACTGTTTTATAAACTGTTGAGTTTCACATTTGATGCAGCTAAATATATATTTAAAACAAAATGAGCAATAAAATAAACTTTTTTTTGGAATAGAATCTGGATTGCTAAGATGTCCCAACCAGTGAATCATGTTAACTATAGACTTATTGAATTAATTTAAGTTTCATGTTTTGATAAGGCAATTGTCATGACAAAATAATAGCTTTATTGCTTTGCTCTGTATTTTATTTTTATTTTTATCTTTGTTATTTGTTAACAAAGTCAATCACATCCATTGCTGAGAAACAAAAATATGCTTCCTCTCAACCACAAATCTATAAGAAGAGCGAGACTTGTAGTGTCCTAAAGTGTCCATTCAGACTCACTGGGGCAAAGATAATAGGAATGTAGGGCTGGAAGAGACTTCATGAGGTCATTTAGTCCAGCCTTCTCAAGGCAAAATCATCCCTGACTAAAACATTTGAGCCAAATTTCTGTCTAAAGGGAAGGGGAATATGTTCCAGTACTCAAGAAAACACTAGACTACAAGCTTCTCTCTTCCATGCTGAGGAGCAACCACTTGAGCATCTCTGCTATTGAGAATCACAGCAGTGAGACACAGGGAGAAAGGTCATTTTAAGAAAATCTCCAAACAGTAAGTAGTATGAATAATGCATAATTTCCTGTGTTCTTAGATCATTTTTAATTTAACCAACCAGGCTGCTTTTTGGTGTGTTTTGCTCAGTGCAGTGCATATTATCAGTGCTTCACCCACAGAACAAAATCAGGCCAGACTATACCTTCTCAGGCCCACTTGTGAAAGAATCTGTGCTATCCTCTATATGGAAAGTGGCCCCGCGCAGATGGCTGGTAGTATCTCTCCTTCCCAGAATCTCGAGAGGCATTCTAAATTGGCAGGGTTAGACGAAGTTGGGGCAAGGAGATGGCTCAAGGGAGTCTACAATCTGAGCAGCAGCTGGAAATTGAGACAATCATATGGCTGTATAGCTTATTCATAGATTCATAGATTGTAAGGCCAGAAGGGACCTTGGAAGATCTTTGGGTCCAGCCCTCTGCACCAAGCAGGAAAGATAACTGGGAGCCAGATGACCCCAGCAAGGTGACTGTCTAGTCTCCTCTTGAAGATTTCCAGGGTTGGTGATTGCACCACCTCTGGAGGAAATGTATTCCACAGCCTGGACACCCTGACTGTGAAGAAGTTTTTCCTAATGTTGAGCCTAAATCAGTCTTTCAGGAGTTTGTGGCCATTACTCCTAGTTTTCTCCTCAGGTGCCCTGGTGGACAGTTGCTCACAGAGCCCTTGATGTACTCCCCTAGTGTAGTGGTAAGCTGCTATCAGGTCCCCTCTCAGTCTTCGTTTCTTTAGGCTGAAGAGTCGCTGATCCCTCAGTCTTTGCTCATATGGCTTGCCATGTAAGACTCTGATCATACAGGTGACTCTTCTTTGGACTCTCTCAAGCTTGTCCATGTCCTTGTTAAAGTGTGGTGCCCAGAACTGGACACAATACTCCAGCTCTGGTCTCACCAGTGCTAAGTAGAGCGGAAGAATCACCTTCTTGGTTTTGCTGGAGATGCCTCAGTTGATGCATGCCAGAGTATTTTTTGCCCTACTGGCTACAGCATCACATATTCATACGGTGGTCTATTATTACCCCCAGGTCTCTTTAATTCGTGGTGCTAGTCAGTTTGGTGCTGCCAAGTGTGTAGGTGTGCTGGGGAATGCTCATCCCCAGGTGAAGCACTTTACATTTCTCAACGTTGAACTTCATCAGATTCCAATCCACCCAACTTGCTAGCCTGTCTAGGTCCACCTGTATCTGTAGCCTATTTTCAAGTGTGACCATGCTTTCCCATAACTTGGTGTCATCCACGAACTTAGCCAATGCGCTCTTCACCCCCACATCCAAATCATTGATGAAGAAGTTGAAAAGTACTGGACCAAACACTGACCCCTGCAGGACACCGCTGCCCACTTCTTGCCAGGATGACACAGATCCATTCACTACAACTCTCTGGGTCCTATCCTGCAGCCAGTTTCTCACCCACCTGACTGTCTTGGAGTTAAGCCCACAATCCACCAATTTTCTTATAAGGTCATCATGGGATACTAGATCAAAGGCCTTTTGGAAGTCAAGGTATACAATGTCAACCTGCTCTTTCATGTCCAGGTGGCGAGTTACCTGGTCATAGAAGGAGATGAGGTTGGTAAGGCAAGACCTGCCCATGACAAAGCCAGGCTGTCATTCAGAATCTTACCTTCTGCAAGCTTATCGCAGATAGACTCCTTGATGAACTTTTCTAGGATTTTCCCTAGGATGGAAGTTAGGCTGATTGGCCTATAGTTACTCGAGTCCTCTCTCCTTCCCTTCTTGTGGATGGGCACAACATTGGCCCTCTTCCAGTCCTCAGGGACTTCACCAGAACACTACAAGTTGTGGAAGAGTTTTGCCAGGGGTTCCTCAGTGATTTTGGCCAGCTCCTTCAACTCTCTCAGATAGAGATCATCCGGTCCTGCTGACTTGTATATGTCTAATTTTTTTAAATGGTCATATACCAATTCTATGGCAACAGTAAGAAGGTAATTATTCCTACCATACTCATCCTGTACTCTACCTGGTGTCATTTTCCCCTTGGTCCAGTGCAAGACTGGGGCAAAGTAGTCATTCAGGAGTTTAGCTTCCTCCTCGGTGCTGGTAACCAGCTCTCCTGAGTTGTTGAGCAATGGCTCCACACTCCCATTTGTTTTCCTCCTGTTCACTATGTACCTAAAGAAGGACTTGTTGTCCTTGATTTCTGTTTCTAATCTAAGTTTGGTCACCACTTTAGCCTTTCTTATCTGTTCCCTGCAAATGCGGGCCATTGTGGAATAGTCCTCTTTGGGGCCTGCCCCAAGCTTCCATCATTTATAAGCCTTTCTTCTTTCTTAAGAGGACTGTGATTTTCCCGTTTAGCCAAGAGGGCTTCCCAGCCCTTCTGTTACCTTTTCTCTGCGTAGAAATGGACTTCCTTTATGCTTCAAGGATCATGTCCTTAAGGAACAACCACTCTTTGTGCACACCTTTCATCTTCAGTCCCTGAACCTGCAGCACTTCCCCTACTAGTGACCTCATTTTGTTAACATTTGCATTTCTGAAGTCCAAGACTTCAATCCTGCTATCAGATGTGTTTGCTTTACTTCAGGCAGTGAACATGATCATTTCTTGGTCACTGTTGCCCAGACTTCCCTCTATATTTAAGTCAGTCACCAGGTTGTCTCCTTTGGCCAGGACCAAGTCTAGCAGAGTGTCACATTTGGTTGGCCCATGCACCTTCTGAGTCAGGAAGACCTCCTTGACACAGGTCAGGAAGGTTTGCACCTGATCCAACTTGGCTAAGTGTTCCTCCCAGAAGATGTCTGGGTAATTAAAATTGCCCATGATGACCATGTCACATGCACAAGAGGCCTCAGTCAACTCTCAGGTGAACTCCAGGTTGAATTCCTCCCCCTGGTTTGGTGATCTGTAGTATATACCTACAGTTACGTCTCTCTCACCACACCTCCCCCCCAGCAATTTAATTCAGAGGGTTTCAAGCTGTTCATTTTTGGAGCTGATGTTGGCCTCCGAAGAGGTATAATGCTCTTTCACATAAAGAGCAATGCCACCACCTTTCTTCTCTACCTGGTCCCTTCTATTCAAAGTGTAGCCCTATATATCTATGCTTCAGTCATGTGAGGAGTTCTGCCAGGTCTCTGTAATCCCTACTAGATCATAATGCCCACTGGAGAGTAGGAGGGCTAGCTCCTCCTGCTTGTTTTCCATGCTCCTGGCATTAGTATGTAGGCACCTGAGTCCTCCTACTGAGGCCCTCATCTTCCTTTCCCACTGATGGAGAACTATTCCCTCAGCTCCCACAAGAGTGGCTCTTCCAGTGTCCCTATCTACAGGGCTTACTTGTATGTTGGTCCCTGGACATGTGTGAATTTGTGTATCCCCATAGTTTCATAGTTGGTAGGGTCGGGACGGACCTGAGCAGATCATCAAGTCCGACCCCCTGCCCTGGGTAGGAAAGAATACTGGGGTCAAACGACCCTGGCAAGGTGTCTGTCTAACCTCCTTTTGAAGACCCCCAGGGTAGGAGCCAGCACCACTTCCCTTGGAAGTTGGTTCCAGATCCTAGCCGCCCTGACTGTGAAGTAGTGCCTCCTGATGTCTAGCCTGAACCTACTCTCAGTCAGCTTATGGCCGTTATTCCTTGTTACTTCCAGTAGTGCTCAGGGGAACAGGGACTTTCCCATTGCCTGCTGACCCTCTGACTAGTTTGTAACAGGCCACTAGATCCCCCCTCAGCCTTCTCTTGTGGAGGCTGAACAGATTCGGGTCCCTTAGCCTCTCCTCATAGGGCCTGCCCTGCTGCCCCCTGATCATGTGGGTGGCCCTCCTCTGAACCCTCTCAATGCTGTCCACATCCCTCCTGAAGTGTGGCTCCCAGAACTGGATGCAGTACTCCAACTATGGCCTGACCAGTGTCGCATAGAGGGGGAGGATCACCTCACTGGACCTGCTCGAGATGCATCTGTGGATGCATGACAAAGCATGGTTGGCCTTCCTGACCGTGTCCCCACACTGTCGGCCCATGTTCATTTTGGCATCAATAATGATTCCAAGTTCCTTTTCTGCCTCTGTGCCGACAAGAAGGGAGTTCCCCAGCCTGTAGGTATGCTGCTGGTTCTTCCTCCCCAGGTGCAGCACCTTGCACTTGTCAGTGTTGAA
>NW_005843236.1:147383-170291 GCF_000455745.1 Alligator sinensis
TTTTTTAATGAGAATGGGGTGAGAGACAGTGTCGAAGGCCTTCCTGAAGTCCAGAAAGACTACGTCCACTGCTACCCCTGCGTCTAAGGATTTTGTGACCTGGTCATAGAAGGCCACCAGGTTGGTCTGACAGGACCTGCCTCTAATGAACCCATGTTGGTTGCCCCTAAGCATAACCTCCCCTGCTGGCCCATTGTGGACATGAGCCAGGATAATTCTCTTAAAAAGCTTACCCAGGATCGAGGTAAGACTAACTGGCCTATAGTTTCCTGGGTTCTCTTTCCTCCCTTTTTTGAAAATGGGAACCATATTGGCCCTTTTCCAGTCCTCTGGCACCATACCAGAGCACCATGAGTGCTCGTAAAGCCGTGCCAGGGGTCCTGCAATGACCTCTGCTAATTCTCTCAGCACTCTGGGGTGGAGGTCGTCAGGACCAGCTCATTTAAATACATCCAGTCCCTCAAGAAGTTCCCTGACTAGGTCCTCACTGACCCTAGGCCTGGGTGCGCCTCCCCCAGGGCCTGAGGGGGTCCCAGTGGATGGGCTGATCTTGTCCCTGCTCAGGAAAATGGAGGCAAAGAAATCATTAAATAGGTTAGCCTTGTCGTCTGGTGTGACAACCAGATTTCCTAGCGTGTCTTGCAGAGGCCCCACATTACCCGGTACCTTCTTTTTGCCCCCTATATATTTAAAAAAGGACTTCTTGTTGTCCTTGATCTGGGTTGTTAGTGCCAGTTCTATCTCTGCCTTGGTCTTCCTGACCGCTCCCCTGCAGCCCCGAGCAAACGAGGTATAGTCCTCCCTGGTGATAGCCCCTCCCTTCCATTGGGTGTACACCTCCCTTTTAGCTAGGAGACGTTCCTGTACGCTTTTGGTGAGCCATGGGGGCTTTTGCACCCTCTTGCCCCTTTGATCCTTGTTGAGATTACCTCCCTTTGGGCTTGGAGGATCGTCTCCTTAAGGAACAACCACTCTTCTTGGACACCCGACTCCCCTCCCCTCCAGGACCTCAGTACTTCCCCAACTATTCTTCTTACCTCATTGAAATCTGCCCTCCTGAAGTCCAGGCCTGCTGCCTTGCTGCAGGCTTTTGCCACCTTGAGCTGGATGGTGAATTTAGGTTTAAAACCCTGTCCAGAAGATCAGGCATCCTGGCCATGAACAGGGACTTACTTTTCCTCGTGAGGTGGATGCCTTCCCTTCCCAGGAGTCCTCTCTCCCTGAAGTGCACACCATGGTCAAGGAATCCAAAGCCTTTTTGGTGGCACCAGCATTGAAGTCACCCGTTCACTTCCTCGATGCATCCTTCCCTTCTGAGACCGCAACCTGCAACAGGAAGCACAGAAGAAAAGACTATTTGCACCCCCAAACCCTTGCACCCAGCCCCTAGAGCCCTGTAGTTGCTCCAGACCTGGTCTGGATTACTCCTGGCCGTGTCATTAGTTCCCACATGGATGAGGAGCATGGGATAGTAGTCAGAGGGATGGACAAACTTGTGGATCGTCCCTGCTACATCTCAGATACAAGCCCCTGGGAGGCAGCAGACCTCATGGGCTAGGGGAGCTGGACAGCAGATGGGCCCCACAGAGCCCTGCAGGAGAGAGTCCCTGACCACCACCACCTTGTGCCTCCTCTTAGGGGTGGCATCAAGCTGCTTACCTTCCTCCTCTTCAGGGGTCACCATTGGGGCTTCCTCATGGGTGGGGAGGGGAGTATACCTGTTGTGCAGTGCCAAGGGAAAAGCAGCCCTGGCCCTGCATTACCTGGAGTGTGAGGTGACTGTCTTTCAGGTCACTCCGGGTGGGTCTTCTTGGTTAGCTATCATGCTGGCCACCATCTCTGTCTCTTTCTCTTCTTCCTTCTTCTGGAGAAGCGTCTGGCAGTAGCCATCATTGAACTCATCGTGTGCCTTGATAGCATGCAGCTGACAAATCTCCTCCTCAAGCTCCTCAACCCAACCCTCCAGAGACTCCACAAGGGAACACACCCCACAAGAGGGGGTGCCCCCATGTCGACTTGCCAGCAGCCACACCAGGCAGCCCTCACAGTCTGGAGCCACAGGGTGGAGGTCTACAGCCTGGGTAGAGGTCTCAGTGGTGCCACTGAGATATCACTGATACCACCTGCGAGTATGATGAGTCACTGCAATGGCTGAGAGTGATTGTGTGGTAACAGGCTATGCTATTACCCGCGAACTGACTTGGGATTTGCCTGCAAACTGCTTCCCCTGTTTGCAGTCCTTGTTTGCTGGGCTTCCTGGTCACCTAGGGAGTCTCCTTTTATACCCTTCTGGGCCTGGGCTGACTCAGCCCCTTTGTTGGGCTTCTGTCAGGACCAGGCAGCAATCACACAGCAGTCAACAATCCCACAACAATCAACAATCAGCAATCATCTAGTCAGGCTGAAGAGATTAATTGGGAAACAAGACTTCATATCAGAAGAGATCCCAGGGTCTTTCACAGAAATATATGCACCAGATGTTCCAATTTGAGGTGAAGGAGAAAGTAAAAACTAAATTGTATTAATATGTAAGTAACTGATGTGTCTGCTGTGTTTGCTAAGATCATGAGATACTAAGGGTCTGATTCTACTTCACATATTAGACAGATAAGTGTACTTAGGAACCTTATGTGAGATTTTAATTTCACCTTGCTTGAGTGACTGAAAAGCAGATAATACAAAAGATGAGCGGGTCTTCCTCCTTCTGTCCTCTGTGCTTTTCTGTGATTCAGTCTTAAAGATAAGGTGACAGTGATACAAGTAGATTCACTAATGCGTTTTCAGGACTTGAACAGGGTGGAATAGTTTCTCGCTTAGTCACCTACATCCACTTGGATACATAAAAGGTGGAATAGAATCCTGCCCTAAAATACTACTGCTAATGTCCATTCTCCATCAACTAGTTACAACATGTGCAGATGCCTCTTCTAAAATGTTGCCTGGCAAAGTGCAACCTCATAGGCTAAAAAATTCTGGGTGTCAGGTGGAGCATTCAAAGCAAGTGACAAAGTCTGTTTTTTTAAAGAGTAGAATATATATCCAAGAAGAGGTACCATTAAGTTAATAAGTTTCATTTGCATTTGTAAAGGTTGTTTTCTTGTGACTTCTTTAAGTTAGTGTTAAATTTAAGTTAAGAATGAAGAATTAAGTTAGACTTTAAGTCAGAATTAAACTTTTTTCTTAATGTCTAAGTACCAGTGTGTTACCCTTTCATTAAAAAAGCAGCTGTATAATTATCTTTTGAGACATGAATCATCTTGGCTCTCAGTACATGGCCCTGAATGAGTCTATAAAAGAAACTCGGGGTCACTGACTAGTCTTATCAAACCATCTTTTGCATTTTGAAAGAAATGGAGATACTTCATGTCTTTTGTCCTTCTTTACTTCTGATAACAGTTATGAAATGTTCTGCAGCAGCCCCAGCAATGTATGCATTGCTGAAGACATCCAACTGGAGAGATTTTCATATTGCACAGGTTAGTAAAACCTGCACTCATTGTGGATGGAAGATGATGTTAGTAAAATTATATAGATAGAAAGAAGTAGGGGGAAATCCCATCATTTGTTATCATCTCCCAGGCAGCTAGCTGTACTTGGACACTATACTACCATAATTCATTGTATATGGTGTCTTTAGTAACTGAGTGATTCTTATGTACTTATTTTTTCTTACTAGATTTTTATGGGTTTACCTATAGTTACAAGTAATTATTTGATGTTAGCTTTTTGTTATTATTTTGCATTGTAGCTTGGGTATGCAAGCCTTCTTTCACCTTATACAGTCACCTCTGCTTACCTAGCACAGTCAGCCTTCTCAGAAAGACAATCAAGTGCTCTGTCTCTCCCAACCAAGGAAAGCAAAAAAAAAAATAGTTATGCCACTACCATATTCTCCACCATGCCTCCCAGTGGGTGTATCTACACAAGATGCTTAATGTGCAGTGGACTAATTCCACTGTGCATTAGCTCATCACTGCAAAAGCCATGCTAATGCACTAATGCACAGTAGAAATAGTCTACTGCACATTAAGCATCACGAAAAGATGATGTGCCTTTGCTACTGCACAATAGCACTGGCTACTATGCATTTAGTTAGCACCTCATATTAGAGATACTTAATGTGCAGTAGCAATAGCACGATAAAGCATATGTAGATGTGCCCACTGGTTCTACATCCACTTGGAAAAAGGTGACCACACTCTTTTGAACTAAAACACTTCAGAGGTGCTTTAGCTCAAAAGCGCACTGCCACCATTTTCTGTGCATTGATGCACATATTGTTGCTTATACAACTGCATGCAGCGCAGCACAGTTCCCCTCAGCTCATGTGCGGAGCAGTGGATCTCCAGCACATCGTGGGGAAAAAAGTATGTGTATAAATGCCAAAGAGTTCTAAAATCCTTTGAAAGAAAATATTTCTCTATAGTTTCTTTTTTGAATTATTCAGCAGTCACAACCAAATTTGGGTTTGGATAAATCTCACACCCTATACCCCACATTGCATCTGTATACCTGAGAGAAGAATTTTGTCCAAAATAAGTATTGATCATCACAATGTTTAGAGAACAGAAGATATATAGCAGGATAGCTGGGGGGAAAAAATCTGTCTCCTAGCAACTTACAATGTATGATATTGGAAATAACTTAAGAATCTGTTTTCTTCATGCTAACACATCAATGCTGATTTGCAAGGAAACATGAGTCACTGACTATGAATATAACTTGATATATCGGACCCTACTAGTCTTTCATTTATATGATTGTAAAGTGGAGTAACTCTAGTTAAATCAATGGAATAATAGCAACATAACCACAGTGTAAAGTATAAGTTCTTCTAGGGTTAATATGCAGAATAAGAGCATACTACTGCTCACACAGCTTTAAAAGCAAAGCTATGTTTTGAAAACTAGCTTGAATAAGTTTGCCATACAGCATGTAGTTTCCAAATTCTATTAGGTATATATTGGACCCCTTGGCATGTTTAATTTCATATCAAAATATTCTTGTAAATGGATATTAACAAATATTCCAAATTAATTAAAGATAAAGAAAGCAAATGTAATGTATTTTAAATAGATGTCATGTTTATGATATATATCTCCAATGTGAAATAAAGTCAAATTCAAAACTCTCACTTTTGTTATATGTGAATATATTTATTATCAGTATAATAGTAGTATCTATCAGCTCCAACTGAGATCAGTGTCCTATTGTGCTAAGCTCTGTAGAGGCTATTTATGAGGAAAGAATTTTCTTTGCCCCATAGAGCTTCAAGTCTAAATAATCATGACAAAGAAAAGTGAAATGACTTTCCCAACACATGTAGAAGTAATAGCAATAGTAGCAGAATGGGAAGTGGAATTCAAGTTCTCTTTATTTCCATACCACACAAAAATAATATGGGGAAAGTCTTATAGATGCATGGAAAAGGCGTATCAATCCATCTTCCTGCAAGACTGTTCCCCATTGTACGTGTACTAATATTTTGCCTCATCTAGTTGTCTCATCATGATATGTTAGCTCACATATTTCAAATGAAGTCTAATTTTGCTGTTTTCTATGTGTTTCATAGTTTCATAGTTGTTAGGCTTGGAAGGGACCTGAGCAGATCATCAAGTCCAACCCCCTGCCATGGGCAGGAATGAATGCTGGGATCAAATGACCCCAGCTAGGTGATTATCTAACCTCCTTTTTCAAATATGTATTTACTGCTGTTTGCAGTAGCTTTTATTTTACTGGTCACCTGCAATTTTTTTCCATGATCTTTATCCTCTTCTAGATCATATACTTGTACAGACATCCACTACCACACCTTCAAACAATTTTGTTTACAGGAAAAATAAAGGCTGAATAGTAATTACCTGAAACAGTAATTACTTGGTGGACTAGGAGCTAAATTATAGTTTACACTTCCCCTTCTGAACCAAATCCGACTTGCTTTAGAATAAAATTATGTAAATAAGGAAAGCAGGACATGGTTCCATGTGCATATGAATACTCATTTTGATTAGTAGTTTGATTAACACTAATTTTGATTCGCCTTAATTTTGATAAAATATTGTTTGGGTCCAACCCAAGCATAGAAAAGAGAGACAATACACAATAGGTGACTAAAATTTATGAAACTCAAATTCAGGCAAAAAGAAATTATAGCTGCTCAATGATTTCTTCAATCTTGGTCTAGTGTCAATGATAATCTCAATAATTACAGTACATTGCTAATTACAGAATCATAGAAATGACATAACTAAATCATTATGCAAAATAGTTTTGTGTCTTTGAGCTTTTTATAAATTTCTCATAGGTTACTTCAGTTTTACTGATTGTTCTGCTTTGTAACAAGCCAAGGCTGGTGAAATAGGTCTGGTGAAAACTGCAATTCCTCTCTCTCAAAACTTCCAATATTTCAAGATTGATTTCATGCTGAATTGATCCCCCTCCAAAATCAATATTTTTCATTGAACAGAATAATTTGTTTAGTTACATGGAAATCAGGAGTGTTAAATATACAGCCTATGGCACTCCTAGAGGAACTGGAAATTAGAGGGCAGGGCAAGCAGGTGCAGGGCTTACTGCTAAAATCTGGGATACAAAGCCCTGTCAGGGATGCCTATTGACAATGGGAAAGAGCAACAGCTGCATTAATTTGCTGTGGCTCCCTGACACCATTGGGTCCAGATCTGTCCCAGTACAGCTCTCCAGTCTGGATCCAGCCCCGAAGGACCTCTGCAGTCAAGATCCTGGGGAGTCTTTCCTGGAGAAAGTAATTTGAATGTTTTATATTCCCATATTCTTTTTCGGCTAGGATCCATCACTGGTTGAAGTACATGGCACATAATTCCCTTCTAGCCGTGAGACTTCCATTATGTACTGCATCAGATATCAGTGACTCATCCATCCAAAAAGTCCAATCTGTGAAGGAAAATCGGGGCATGAGGCATACACTTACAACTCCCAGGAGCCACCACAGTCACCAAGGCAAACAGAGACTAATGCAGAACAAACCAAAATGAAACAGAAGTATTAAGGCAAACCAGAATGTGTCAGTTCAACCCAGAACAAAATATTTTGCTTAGATTTTCCCAATGAAAGTTGGGGAAAAAAATCAAATGGAAACATTTCCATGGAAGGTTTCAATTTTTCAGAAACTGCTCTAACATATTGCACTGCTCAAAGCAACCTATGATTCTGAAACATCCTGAAAGGGAGATGGAGCCAGTCACTTCTATGGCTGTCCCAAAACAGATCATTCCTACTAGGGCTGTGCAAAACAGCACAGTTTAGTTTCGACTTCTGTTTTGTCTTTTCAACGGGACAGTGTTTCGTTTCGAGTTTCCTTCTGTCTCAAAAGCACTGTTCAGTTTCGTTTTGTCAAAACTGTTTCACTGTCTCAATGCTGTTTTGACATTTCACCCATAGGCTATAATGGGGAAGCATGAAACTGCCTATAACTTTGTCATTTCTTGCCTGATTTGGTGCAGGGGTTTCTTGGAAACTTCACCTCAAAGTCTTGAAAGCAAAACTCGTGTTATGTGTGTGTGTTAAGGCAAAGTGGGTTGAAAACTGCAGGGATGGTAGCCCCTGCTGAGGCCATGAAACCTGACAGCTTTCAAGGAGATAGGTGCAGGGGTTTCTGGGAAACCGCACCTCAAGCTGCTGACAAGCAAAACTCATGACGTGTGACTGTGTGTGTGTGTGTGTGTGTGTGTGTGTGTGTGTGTGTGTGTGTGTTAAGGCACAGTGGGGTGAAACCTGCCGGGATGGTAGCCCCTGCTGAGGCCATGAAGCCTGCCAAGTTTCAAGGAGATAGGTGCAGGGGTTTCTGGGAATCTGCACCTCAAACCTTTCAGAGCAAAACTTGTATACTTGTAAGTGTGAAGGCACAGAGAAAGCTCAGTTCAAGCAAGGCTTTTTGTGCTGTTTTTCCGTCCTTCCCCCAGAGCACTGGGATTGGAAGGGACCTCAGGGAAGGATCACAGTCACTGGCCAGATACACATGTCAGTATCAGAGCAGTCCTTCCCCCTCTTCCCCCTCCCTCTCCTTAGTTTCTCTTTAGCTGCAAGCAAGCCCAGCTGCAAAATTTGAAATGTTTCAAAACTTTCAAAACATTTTGACTGTCCTTGTTTTGGTTTGAGGCTCTTTCAAAGCCTTTCATTTCGTTTCAGTTTTGCTGTTTCAAGCTCAAAACAAGTCAAAACCTTGTCTAAACGAAACAGCCAGCAAAATTTCACACAGCCCTAATTCCTACACCCTAAGTGATCTGAAAGAAATAATGAAATAGGCAAGTTAACGTATATCCAAGAAAAGCCTCTATATTAAGGAATCTGATCGGACAAGATGAGCTCACTGATAAACGTACAGCTACTTGTAATCTATGGCTTGATTTCAAGGTTCCTTGTGCTAATACTTCTACAGTGGGGCTGCCATGTCTTCTTGCCATCCCAGTATGAGTCCTGCCTAAAATATGCATTTCGTTTATAAATCAGCATTGCAGTTATCAGACTTAATTGTTATAGTATGATAATATCATCAATAGATGTAGAATGAGTGTTACACAGAGCAGTAGTTGACTCACTCTTCTCACTCTTAGGAATATCTTGACAAGTATTATATGCAGAAAGGAAAACACCAGGTTGGGGAGATGGCAACAGGTGGCAGTTCCATAACAAGGAAAATTAGAGAAATGCAAGCATTCTTTGGTCTTCAGGCTACTGGGAACTTGGACTATAACACTATAAGTGTAATGAAGAGGCCACGCTGTGGTGTCCCTGATATGGCAAACTACCGCCTGTTTCCAGGCGAGCCCAAATGGAAAAAAAATACATTGACCTACAGGTAATGTGTTTGAGTCTTTCTGATTGGGCTTTTATTTTGGTGGGTTTTTTAAAGGTATTTAAAAAATTCTGAAATGTTCCTTTTTGTACTTTGCATCTTTTGTCTCATGTATTCTGCAAACAAAATTTGTAATGAACTCAATAGCATTTTTTCTATGAATGCACAGGGTATCAAAGAAATCACAGGAAGAACGTATAATAAATATGCACCATGCAAACCCATTGCAGGATTTTTAACATTGTTTTCACTTGTTTTTGCTTTATAAAATCAAAAGGAAATAAAATTTACAGCCTCAGTCCACAAAATGAGACAATTTTATTATACACTGGTTGAGTCTGCATAAGACACTGACTGCGCAGTAGCATCACGTGGCAGGAAGCACGATGCAACGCTACTCCGCAGTAGTCCCAAGCTACTGCACAGTCAGCATCACAAAAAAGCTGTTTCTCAGCGCAGCTGTTCAGTAACTCTGGTTACTGTGCAGTAACAACTGCGTAGACAGCATCTCATGTAGATGCAGCCATGGCTTTCTATAGATTTTTTTTTCTACAACAGTTCTGACATAACCTATCCATGACAAGTTTTTTACACCCCCACCGGCCTGGCTGCTATTACAAGATATTACCAGTAGGTGCCAGCAACCACATACTACAACAGTCCCACTAGTGCCAAAGTGAACTCAATTACATCTCCCACAAGCAGTAAAAAAGATTAATTAGATTTAAGGATTGCAGAGAATATCAAATGGATTCTTTAAAGAAGGTGACCCTTAGTTGGCTTTCTTTTAGGACAGGTCCCACCATTATGGTCCACCCATCAATGAACAGACTTTTACATTTGTCCAGTGCCTGGTGGGCTTTGATCCTGATTCATGATCCCAGGGCACTCTATACTTATAATAAATAGAATACAGTGATATACAATACTAATAATAACAGAAAATGTGAAATAAAAATATTGGTGTATATCATTTGAAATAAATATAATTTGATCAAATCTGGCTCCCTATCTTTTCATATATATATATATCTATAGATAGATAGATAGATATATGTTTAAAAATTCAACAAGCTGAATATCTCTCTCAGCCTTCATTCACAAAGGGAAATGAATCTAGAATGCTGCAGTACTGAGCCAGAACATTAAGATCCTATGCTATATTGATATATGGGCAGGATCATAAAAACAGCAGTATAAACAATAAACAAAACAGTGGAGTTAATGTTATGCAACTTTCTCCTGCATGTTTCACAACTTTTTGTCCATCTATTCAGGCTTACTGCAGAACAGAATTTTGTATATAATTGCATTTGTGCTTATCAAAGAAAAAATAAATTACCCATGGCAAGAAGGTTCATATTAAAATTGTCTCAGCTGCTCACCACTGCTCATCGCTCACTGAGACGATTTGCAAGGAGAAGCCATAAGTTTGCAGTGGCTGGGGTTATATTTTGTCTGCTATTGATACACACTAAGGATGGGCAAACAGGGCATGTCTACACGTTCATTAATGTGCAGTAGTTACTGAGCATTCAGTTTAGTACTTGCCTAATGAAGTCATAACTAGATGTGCAGTAACTACATTTACTGCACAGTAGTGTCAGCACACAGTTATTTTGTGATGTTTACTGTGCAGTAGCTCAGTAACACTGTGAAGTGGTATATTAGCATGGGTTTTGATCAGCATGCTACTGTGCAGTGTTATTAAGCTACTGTGCAGTAAGCGTCTGGTGTAGATGCACCCACAGAGAAGTAGCTGTAGACTTACACAGTGAAGAGTCTGTCTTTTAAAACATAAAAAGAGGAAAATTCAAAGAAACTTATTCTCCTCATACTATTTTTAAACTACTGCTGATGTTAGACTTGTGTTAGTGACAGGAGAATTGTACCCAGCATTTTTTTTTATTTTTAAGTGAAATTTGACTTGTAGAATTCAGTAAGAACATAGCAAAAAATTAGAAAGTCCCCACATTTTCCCCACATACATGATTTTCCCTTCTCTCTGTTTGCTTGAAAACATTTTACTTCCTTTGTTTTCAGCTTGGGAGAGGGGGAGGGAATTTGGCCATATAAATGATTCTTCTAGACAATTCCTCCACTGATACATATGACTGCCAGGTTGGACATGAAGGATGCACTGTCATCCCATAGGGGGCAGTGAAACATCAGGCTACAGTAAAAACTTAGCAAATTCCTATCCAGTTCAAAATTGATTTTATTCCATTGTCAAAATTCATTTTATTCCTTTCTCCTCAACCTGCACCATGCACAAAACATGACTGTTCTGTAAAGACTGTATCCAGGACAATTTTCCTTCACCTTTGTGCAAAAAAGTGTACTTAAGTTGGGGGTTTTTTTTTGGGGGGGGGGGAAGGGGGTGGGGGGGGGGGAAGAGGTTAGGGGAGGGGGGGCTCCCAGCAAAAAGTAAAACATTTTTTTTACTATTCTGTAAGTCAAAAAGTAATACTAGAAACTGGGCACAGAAATCAACCATAAAACATTTTATTTTGGATACTAAAGGGTGACATTCTATTACCATTTGGTGGTCGAGATTCTATTGCCATATGGTCATCTAGGTCATTAGGCCACGTGGCCACATCAACAATCAAATGGAAATAGAATATCACCCTGAGGCACACCAGGAAGCTAATATTCCTCTCAGTTAATTAAACTCAAAACATAGTATATTGATAAAAAATTCAGAACATATTGTACTAAAGACAAATGCATGAACTCATGTTAGGATTTTCCACCCTTCTAAAATAATGCTAAATATTCTTGACTGTCTCTTTCAGGAGGATTGTCTGGAGCTAAGGAGCTGCACTAATGTATTTATTATTCTTATAGAGTATCCAAATACACGTCCAGTTTGAGTCATGCAGAGGTGGATAAGGCAGTAGAGATGGGGTTAAAAGCATGGAGTAATGCTGCCCCTTTGAACTTTGTGAGAGCAAACACAGGAGAAGCGGATATTATGATATCATTTGAAACTGGAGGTAACTATTCAACCCACAGCCATTATGGTGAACATCAAAGATGTCCCATTGTTCTTGTTGAAGATCAAGCACTTTTGCCCCCTAAGATAAAATGGGTAAAACTTTGAAAATCATTAGTTATTTGATTGAAATGTATACTTTTTTTCATGGTAGAACTAGAACCTAAATTAGTTATTCTGTAATGCCATTTTACCTCTATCTCACAGTGTACTATATGAACATAACACCTGCAGTAGAATGGATATCTGGGGCCTCTCTAAATTGTTGTTCATCCCCCTGCTGGAAGCAGATAAATACTCCCTTTCCTGGGGATGTTCTCTTGCCCTTATTCAGACCAATGCTTGTAAAAAAGAACTATGTCATTACTGCCTCTTTGATTGGCGTCATACGAATGGGGTTGCAGTTTCGTTTTCAGAAAAATGGGAGGGCTTTGCTTCCTCATTAGTAAATTATTCATTTACGAAATCACTGTGATTTTCCTACTATGCTCTTTTACTGTTTGCTAGATCATGGTGACTCCTACCCATTTGATGGTCCACGTGGGACTCTGGCACATGCTTTTGCACCTGGTGAAGGATTAGGCGGGGACACTCATTTTGACAATGCAGAGAAGTGGACAATGGGAACAAATGGTAATGTGTAGTGAATGTTGAAATAGTAAAGATATAGTATGCATACATATATAGAAATCAACATACAGTAAATGTTGAAGACATGAAGTATGGAAAAATCCTTCTTTATCATAGATAAACAAATCATCTTTTCACTGAGAGCTTAGAAACAAGCATAACCCAACAACAAAATAAAGAATATCAGAATATTTTAAGATATAAAAGGACAAAAGGAAAAATTAAGTTATTTTTGTTGAATTTTAAGTTAGACTCTGAACCTGTAGATAGCAGTATAATTTATCAACACGCTAATAGACAGGGTTGAAAATCCACCATAAATATTCATTTGGGGTTAAAAACCAAGAGACTGTATTAACTTGGGATAAATCAAAGCAAGTACGTACAAACACATATAAAAGTTGAAAGAGTCAAATTTCATTCTTCCAAATCTAAAGTAACTCAGCTTCTCCAGGATCTTACTTCTGACAAACAAATGTGGAAATGAGAATGCAATTTAGTCCATCACAGTTTGTGACAATGGTTAATATGAACTGTGAGTATGTTTGCTGCTGTATCTTTACCCAGGAGGCTTTCATTTAGCCACATGTATATAGACTTACACCAAGATAGTCACTGAAGTTAATAGTCACCACTTGTTTAATGAATGTTAATCATCAGGTACTTAAAGAGCTTTGGTGGATCATAGCCAGAGTGCTCAGCAACTGGCAGACATATGTTAAATTTCCAAAAGGACCCCCAGGACTGTGCATGTTTGACCCACACCTTCTGCTGCCCTCTCACAGTCAATGAGCTTACTTCATTTTCCTCTGCTCTGTCACTAATCAATCACTGTTCTCTGCCTGCAAGCTTGTCAGTGCCATTTTGCTTCTCCATCTGTCTTTAACAATATCCCTCTTCCAGAATAACACCCGTTGATCTCCCTGAATCTTAACCTGGCACCTGGCATTTGATAGGTAAAATCAGACTCACCCACCCCTCTGTGTTCTGGCCCTGAGACCTTGCATGAAGCAGTTGAAGTCCGATTTTCATCAGCCCCGATGTCTTCTGTAACAGAGAGCCTGGGCCTCTCTGTTCTTCTAAGAGAGAAGTAGACCAGTGAGGGAGCAATGCGGGCCAGGCAGGGGAGAGCAGCTGCAAGCACCTGCAGGCAGCGCTGCAGTAGTCTGTTGACCAGAAAGGGGGCAGGGCCCTGGCAGGATATAAGCCTGGGGCTTGGGCTGGCAGGGTAGTCTAGCCCTGCAAGCCACACAGTTAGGAGCTGCTGCCCAGAAGAGATACCCAGAGACACTAAACTGACTGCTTTGGTGCCTGTAGGAACAGCGAGGCTCAGGGTGGAAGGTATGCCAGCACAAGGGATGAGCAAAGGTTTTCCATCTTAAAAAGGCGGAGGCCTGCTTCCCCTTTATGGCTATGTTATAGCCAGGGGCTCAGTGTTTGTATTAATGTTATACCAGCAGTTTGGGTTGGGACTGTAGGAGGGGTATACAGAGGTCCCATTGGTGTCCGTGAGGATGATGAAATCATAGAATCATAGAAAATCAGGGTTGGAAGGGACCCCAGGAGGTCATCCAGTCCAACCCCCTGCTCAAAGCAGAACCATCCCCAACTACATCATCCCAACCAAGGCTTTGTCAAACCAGGGCTTAAAAACCTCCAAGCATGGAGATTCCACCACTTCTCTGGGTAACCTGTTCCAGTGCTTTATTACCCTCCTACTGAGAATTTTTTTCCTAGTAGCCAGCCTAAACCTCCCTTGCTGCAACTTGAGACTATTGGTCCTTGTTCTCTCACCTACCACCACTGAGAATAGTATAGCTCCATCCTCTTTGGAACCACCCTGTGAGTAGTTAAAGGCTGCTAACAAAACCCTTCTCAGTCTTCTGTTCTCCAAACTAAATAAGCCCAGTTCCCTCAGCCTCTCCTCATAAGTCATGTGCCCCAGCCCCCAAACCATTTTTGTTGCTCTCCACTGGACTCTCTCCAACGTATCCACATCCTTTTTATAGTGTGGTACCCAAAACTGGACACAGTTCTCCAGATGTGGCCTCATCAGTGCTGTATAGAGTGCAATAATTACTTCACTGGGTCTGCTGGCAACACTCCTACCAATGCAGCCCCATATGCTCTTAGCCTTCTTGGCAACAAGGGCACACTGCTGACTCATATTCAGCTTATTATCCACTGTAACCCCCAAGTCCTTTTCTGCAGAGCTGCTGTGCAGCCAGTCAGCAACCAGCCTGTACTGGTACATGGGATTGTTCTGTCCTATGTGCAGGACTTTGCAATTGTCCTTGTTGAATCTCATGAGATTTCTTTTGGCCTAATCCTCCAATTTGTCTAGGTCACTGTGGAGCCTGCGCCGCGCTCCACCTGGTCTATCAGAGTGTTGCCCCTCCCCTCAACTCGCTTGCCACGACTTGCATGTAAATATATACCTTAAGAGGGGTCTACAGTGGAGATCTTTATCCTGGGTGGAGCCTCCCAATTGACGGTGGTACTCACGGTTGTCCAACGCGGTGTTCCACGGGGCTCCGCCTCCCCTACACCCCATCCACGCGCCAACCACTGGGTGATGCGTTCAAGATGTTTCCAGGCCTCGTATGACAGCCTCAGACCAGTTCTCTGGTTCCCAGTCATTCTCCCTCCTTCTGGGAGCGATTTCTCCTTTTTCCTCTTTTACAGGAAATACTCCTCCGAGTTAGGAGGAGCTGCAGGGTGATTCCCCTGATTCCAGCTCCCTCTTGGAGCCTCCGCTGTCTCCCCTCTCCTACCAACAGCAGAGCGCTCCCCTGCCTCCTGAGCGTCAGCCGCTTCAGGAGACTGAGAGGGGGGCTCGGCGTTGACTCTCTGTCTGCCTTCTGCTCTGCCTCCCATAGAAGGCTTACAGCTCTTTTCTAAGCTGCCTGCTTGAGACCCACAGGCTGGGTCCTCTCCTCTTCATGCCCAAGCTTGCAGCATGAGCAGCCTGCCCGTACTCTCTCTCTCCGGCTCCCCCACTCTCCCTGTTCTGCCGGCATTTTTAAACTTTCCCGCAGCTGCCGATACAGCCGCTGAGATTGGCTCAGCTGTTCCCCACGCCGGGAACAGCTGTTGCCACAGCTGGTGTAATGGCAGTTCACGCGGCTGCAGCCGCGAACGCGGCTCCTGCTCCCACTGCTCTTCAGCAGGTACGTATGCCCCTATGGGGGCTTGCTCTCGGGGTCTGGGGTCTGCGGGTCCTCCTTTCTCTCCCTCAAGAGCCTGTGGGGGCACTTCGCTGCCACAGTCACTCTGAATCCTAGCCCTACCCTCCAGCATATCTACTACACTCTGCAAACTTGCTCCGATATCATCCGCAAACTTGCTGAGGGTGCAGTCCATCCCATCTTTCAGATTGTTAATGAAAATATTGAAACCAGCTGCCAGCTAGGCATTGAGCCATTGATTACTGACCACGTTCTATCCACCTTACAGTCCATTCATCCAACCCATACTTCCTCAGCTTGCTTGCAAGAATGCTGTGGGAGACCATATCAAAAGACTTGCTGAAGTCAAGGTATATTACATCCACTGCTTTCCCTGCATCTACTGAGAAAATTACCTCATCACAGAAGGCAATTAGGTTGGTCAGGTATGAATTGCCCTTTTGGAGTCCATGCTGACTGTTCCTAATCACCTTCTTCTCCTCTAAGTGCTTAGAAATGGACTCTTTGATGACCTGCTCCATGATTTTTCCAGGGACTGGCCTGTAGTTCCCTGGATCCTCCAGTATCTCCCTCAATCACCACAAGTTTTCAAAGATTGGATCTGCAATCACATCAGCCAACTCCCTCAGCACACTTGGATGTATTGCATCTGGCTCCATGGACTTGTATATGTCCAGCTTTTCTAAATAGTCCCTAACCTGTTCTTTCACCACTGAAGGATGCTCACCTTCTCCCCAAACTGTGCTGCCAAGTGCAGTAGTGTGGGAGCTGACCTTGCCTGTGAAGACCAAGGCAAAAAAAGGCATTGAGTTATTTTTCTCATCATTTGTCACTAGGTTGCCTCCCCATTCAGTAAGGGACCCACACTTTCCCTGACTTTCTTTTTGTTGCTAACATACTTGTAGAAACCCTTCTTGTTACCCTTCACATCCCTTGCTAGCTGCAACTCCAATTGCATGCCTGAGCAATATTCTTAAATATTGAGCCAGGAACAGGATCAAGGCACAAACAACTGTTGAGCCTGGAGTGAGCAGAGAGTGAGGCCACAGAGCCAGAGAGGGTCAGAGACCTGGCACCTGAGAGGGACACAACCAGACAGGGACCAGGGGCATGGCAGACAGGAGCCAGGGGCCCAGAGCTGGTGCCTCAAACCTAGGTTCAGTATAGTGGGCCCAAGCTAGAAGGCCTAGCTGAGAATAAAGGGGTGAAGGCCGAGGAGACTGAAGCCCCAGCAAGAGAACAATGTTACTGTAACATCCATGAGACTTGGGGTATGGTATAGGGAAGGATTGGAGTCATACAATTGCCCCTATGGCTTTAGGTGTCCTGCAGAGCATGGTCAACCAGAGGCCAGAGAGGGGCCTGAGACCAGTAGAGGCCAGTAGGGTGCCAGGGAACCCCAGTAGGGGGTTTCATCTAGACTGGGACCCAGGCGAAGGTCTGTCAGCAGCCTCCCTTTTACTATTATTATTATTCTATCAAGGTGTGGGAAGGGCGAGAAGGGAAGGGACTACAGGGGCAGAACGGGGCACAGTTTCAGAGCCACCAGGGGAAACCCTGACATGATACAGCTTCCCTCATCTCTTTTCTTGTAGGCACTTTCTTCTTACTTCTCCTCTGCTCATTTCCCTTAGTTATCTGGACAGATTTCCAGCCTGTTACTACTGATCTTCAATGGGGCTTCAGCCACTGTAAACCTAGGCTTAAAGCCTCCATCTCTTCCAGGAAGGTGCCCAATAACAACAACCTTTCTTGATGCTTCACAAGTCTAGTTAACACAACAACCCACAGCAGGTCAGCTTCCCTGCCATGAACCTCTGGCAGGCTGTGTACTGTAGACAATTTCCAGTCTGCCAGTTTTCTTGTTTGTGACAAGATGAAATGGTGAGTACCTTTGTCCCAGCTGCTGGTGTCTCTCCTTGGTAAGTTCAAAACTCAGTATAGCTTGTATAAACCACCTTGTTACTGATACTTAGGAACCTATGTCACACTCCTAAGTAATTTCAGCACTTTGGAAAATTTTACCATGTGTGTTTAGCTTGAATAAATATTGGCCCATGAGTCTGACCTGCATTACTTACTTTGGATGTGAAAAACCATGTTTGCACTGGAAATATTTGCTTTGTATTATTTAGGATTTAATTTATTCACTGTTGCTGCTCATGAATTTGGTCATGCGTTGGGGCTCGGACATTCTACTGATCCATCTGCTTTGATGTATCCCACCTACAAATACCAGTCTCCATTTGGATTCCACCTGCCAAAGGATGATATAAAAGGGATCCAGAAATTGTATGGTATGTATTACATTTTCCTGCACTAGCAAAAAATCACTGACTACACAATAAAAGAATCATAATTAGTTTCCAACCTGCAACTGGTGCATACTGAAATTTGATAAATCATATATTTTATGCTTAGGTTGGTCAATAAATCATGTTTTTATCATCTTGTTGATGAAAAGCTTACCATGTAAATGTGGTAGAAGAATTTTCTTCTCCAGTTATATCAATTGGGATGGATTTCCCATGTAGTACACCAGGAGATTACTACAAGGCTTCATTTTTCTCTGGAGCAATGAAACCTAATAGGGGCAGATGAGTAGCACCATATTTGATGCAGTTAATTTTCTATGACCCCCAAATTGTGAGCACAGGCAGACTTCCCACTTTCTAACTGTGTGTCTCACCAAGCCCTCATTTCTGTCTCTTAGAAATTGTATTATATATATATATTTATGTTATTAAGCATCTTAGTGCATGTAGCTGCCCATATTAGAGACTCATTCAAATCCTTTAGCAATTTATATAACTTTGTATTTGTCATTGTAATTTTCAAGCATATACATGAATAATCTGGGCCATTCCTAGAAAGTTATGCAGACAATGCCACTGCTCCGAAGAGTTGCTAATTCCAATACTGCACAAGTGAGGGTCATAAACAAGAGAGAAGGAGTACATAAGATTTAAATGACAAAAGGAAGCTAGGTTAGTAAGTGTGTTCTGCAAGCACATGCCATGTACAGAAAACACTATGTCAAAAAGCACTGAGGCAGGTATTGAATAATCTCTGAATATTCACCTCAAGATAGAATAGTGCATTGTTCCTATTATAAAGCAGATGACATTGATTATTTGTTCTGAGAATAAAATGAAATATTTTAGAGACAAACAAAGTATATTGTGACTAGACAATAATGATGAGCTTTGCCACATTCATTACTACTCTAAGTGGCTGCCCTGCTATGAAAGCAAATGGAACTGCTCCAGCAGATACCGGCACAGAAATTATTTCACCTCCTCCGTATAACTGCATGGAGTAGTGCTGTAGACATTAGAGTTGTGCATTGCACTGTGGCTCCAGCAGACAGTGGAAGAAATGTCTCTCAAAAATAACCAAACAAACAAAATACATAAATACACCCAATGACCAGAAGCACTGAGCATATACAGAAATTTGCACCATCACAGTAAAAACTCTTCTTCTTCTTGTTGTATCAGGACCTCGGAAATCTGGGGCAGAAGGGCCCAAGGTACCACAGAACCCTCCTACAAACCCATCAGGTCCATCAAACCCAGATCACTGTGATGCTACCTCATCATTTGATGCTGTCACAATGCTGGGGAAAGAACTTCTATTCTTCAGAGACAGGCAAGGTTTACATTCCCTGTGTCATCCCATGGTAACAGTATATTAGAATATGTGCTTTTTCTCCCTAGGAACCTAGACATGGGCTACTGAGCACACTCAAAAATGCCCAACTCTCACCCAAGCTCTGATCCACACTGGACCTGGAAGGGCTGAGGACTAAATCCTATTTTACTAAATCCAATTTCAAAACTGCAAGTTCTGGCACTTGCTCATTGTCCGTATTCTATTTCCACCTGTTATGGAATAGAATTCCCCAAGGATGTATAATTTCTACAAGTAAAATGGAGAAGAAGAAGAAGGAGGATTCTACCATCCTTTAGCCCAATAACCTTGTGACTCAGACATTCAGCCAAGCAGTGGAAGACTTGGGTCCTAAGCCTCCCTCACCCAGAAAGAGTTGGACTCTACATCTCCTACTTCCAAGCAACATGCTTTTACTACCAGGCCATAGGCTGGCCATTGCCTGATGCACCCTCAAGCCATCCTTTTGAAGCTAATCCCCTGGGAAAAGAAGGAATATTTGTGTGACCAGGAGAACAAGCTGGTTGGCTCAGTGAGGGGGACACTGCCCTTGAAGAAAGGGAGCCCTGATTTAAACCCCCCCATTTAAAGCCACAAGGCTTTTCTATACCTTGCGTTTAATGTTTGTTGGCTAATGGTTATTCAATGGTTGGATGGTTTCTGCCCCATTGACAGTGGAAGCCAGTGCTAGAACCCAGGGCCTTCTTCCTTCCAGGGTGGTGTCCATCTCATTGACTCAAACACCCTCTATCTTGCTAGCCTCCTGGTCCCACACATAATCCCCTCCTGTCTGTTAAGTGGTCCTTCTTCAAGAGAAGGGCTTGAGAGTGCTTTTGGCAATGGCCTGGTTATTAAAGGACCTTGTTAGGAAGGGGGAGAAACACATTCTAGTGGGTGAGGGAGTCTTATAACTCGTGTCTCCTATTTCCATGGCAAGTGTCTTAACCATCTTCTCACCCTCACCAAAAGTGGTGTTACAATAACTGCAAAATTTAGCTACTGGAATACCTCAGAATTACTGAAATCTGAGTTTCTCTGCTTTCAATTTTGGTTTATGTTAAACAAGCAGTAGATGATGTGTGCTCTGGCTGTAATAGAAATGAAACATTTTTTTACCATCACATGCTGAAGTCCTGGCCTCACAGGCTAAATACACACAGTCAAAAAGCCTGAAGCTGAATCAATTCAATCGTTGTAGGTTAGTCTAAGCCAGGGGCAGGCAATTATTTTGGGCGGAGGGCTGCTTACTGAGTTTTGGCAAGCCTTCAAGGGCTGCATGACAGGCAGCCAGGGGCAGATAAATATTTATTTTCTAATTTTTTTAGGGGCCCCAAAGACCAGATAGAATGGCCTGGTGGGCTGCATCTGGCCCACAGGCTGCATTTTGCCCACCCCGGGTCTCAGCTGTGTAGATTGAACCAATAAGCAAGTGAATGGACATTCACTTTTGATTCTGGAAATGCAGCCACATGCCTGCTGTGGCCCAGGCCAGAAGCCAGGGGGTGCTACAGCAGCCCTCCCTGTTGTCTGAAGCAGACACTTTGGGCTAAGGCTAGCCTACCCACTCATCAAGGGGAGGTTTGCAGGGGAGGTGCAAAACATCCTGGAATGCTTGGGGCTGAGAGTTAACTTGGACTTGGAGGGAATCTGGGACAGAAGTTCAATAAACTAATTTAACCTAAATCAGTTAAGTCTGATACTACATCCATCCAGGTTTATCTTAAACTGGCCATTTTGAAAGACATTTATGTGCACTGAACTTCTGTTGTGTTGCAGATTTGAACCGGTTTCCAATCACTTATACCGGTTTATATGTACTTTCTGTTCCTAGCCACAAAAGCCATTAGCAAAATTACTATTAGACTTGGATTTAATCCAACATGGTGAGGTAACAGACTGGAAAATGCAAGTTGTAAGGAAAGATTGAGCATCTCCCATTGTGCAAAATTTTCTACATGACCACATTAGTAACCTCCATAACAGAAAAGTCTTCAAAAGCTTGTAAGCAAATACACACATTCCCTAGATGAGTTTCAGTCTGTGTTGATCACTGAGAGCTTAGTGATATTTTGGGAAATTTGGGCTGCAGATGGTATTTGGCTCTGTTTCCCTTCATATTTACCATGGGGCAACTAAAACCTCTAATTTCCCTGAGGAGCAATTTGCTTTTACTTTGGTCACCTGTATGGTGCAAGAGCAGAGGCCAGAGGTTCTTTACTGCTGTGAGGAATGTCACCTCCTTTTTTTACTGCAAATATGCATGTCAAGTGGCCAAAAAGACACCCGTCTTTGTTGGCAAAAAAACAGATGGCGTCCCCCTCAGTAGCAGCTCTTGTCCCGCATGCTACCATCTCTTCTCTGCCCTGATTGCTGCCAGAGCTGGAGCTAGAGCTGTTATAGAGAAGCTGCAGATTGAGTGGGGGCTGTGGGAAGGAAGTTGAGAAGCCCCTACCTCCACTCTGTGTCCCCACCCCACCCTTTCCTTAGGCTGCACTTGGGACTTGTGTCACTTGTTGTTAGGATACTGCTGTAAACCCAAGCTTCAGGACCCCTGGCTCAGCCATGGCTCCCAGGGTGTTCAAATTCCTAGTGAGAGCTGGAAGCCTAGAAGTCCTGGAAGCCATGAACCTCAGAAATCAGGATTGGGAGTCCCACATGCTTGGCAGAGAGCTGGAAGCACTGAGAACTGCATGGTTTTGAGGTTCCTGGCACTGTATCAGGGAGCATGGAAACACTGAGTTCCCATATAGGGCAACCCATAAGGTAGGGCTAGCCCCACGGTACCACAGACTGTAGAAGGCCTATATTTTCACCTCCAGTTGATAAAACTGTCCAGTTGACAAAGCTGACTCAGGGTCATGTGTTTGAAGCCCAGACTTCTCCACAGACCATGTGGTGAGCTGTCATGAAACTAGGAAGGGTTCTGATAGATTGTTGCCTGTGTTTCATAGGCACTTTGTCAAAACGAATGTATTTCAACAAAATTCTTCTACTTCAGCTTTCACAACCTGTTTGATTAGAAAATTCCTAACCAGTGAGTGGGCATGGAAACCAAATTATCAGAAATTAACTGCATCCTTTACTGGTATTGTGCAGCATTTGCCATATTTTTTTAGCTTTGTATTTAGCTCAAAAAACATTGTTTTTGTTTCAACTTCTCATAGAAAAAATGGCAAATGCCTTTTATTCCACAAAATAATTTTGTTTTAATAAGTTACTCTATGGGACTGGTGAATCATAAGCACTATCTGTACTTGCGAAAAGGGCTAGTGACCATGGCTCTTAATACCAGTTCAGTTTTTTACACTGAAGATAATATGGAGTGCCTGAGAACAGGTATTGGGGTCACCTGTGTTCATTTGTGGGCTACGATCAGCCCAGACCAAGTAGTTACAATAAGGACAGTCTGCTCCACTGAGGACTCAAGGATTGTGTAACTTTTTCACACAAGTCAGACACACAGGTAGCATTTTAGCTCAGGAGAACTGAGGCCTCAGATTCTGGAATCTGATGCCTACATTTCTTGAGCTCCTTTTCAAATCCCAACTACAAACCTTAGTGTGATTACTTCCAGTGAGGATCAGCAG
>NW_005843236.1:170322-186977 GCF_000455745.1 Alligator sinensis
TTCTGCTTCCCCCACCCATCCTCTTTCCTGTATATTAATTTTGATATTGTTTTTTGTTTGGAGGACTTACAGAAGGCTTTAGAAGATTTTAGGGAAGAACTTGAGTAGACAGACATTGCCTGCTTGCACAACAGTTGCACCATCTTGCAATTTCACAGCTGGCTTACAGAAAGCCACAAAGCCACAAAGAAAGTAGGGAATAACTCAAGAAAATCTCTTGACAGTAGATGCTGCCTGTTTGAGACAAGCATAACACATCAGTCCAAGGATTGAAAAACCAGTGCTCCAGAATTGCTTAGAAATAAAAATCCCCTATTTACATTCTTCCAGAAAAGAGTGCTAGACATATAATTTCTCAATAATGCATTACATTTTGAAAGAATAATTCCTGTTCTTTAGATTAATCTACTTCCCCTCCCACCCCCCATGTGAAGTATTCCTCGTGGTACAGGAAGACAGAGACGTGGCTGTAGAGCATACAAAGTGGATTCTTTATGGAAACTACTGACATAAACACAATGCATCTACTCATGCACTTTACAGTGCATTAAACTAATTTAATGCACAGTAAAACACTACTGTCTATACATGCACTACAATTAGTGTGCAGTAGATTAATTTACTCTGATGTAGGATGGTCAGACACAGGCACTATCCTACACCACTGTAAAGTACTGCATGTACATGTATGTGTAGATGGTGATGTCAGAATTACTTTACTTCAGCTCAAATTGAGCCAGGGTATATTCAGTCACATTAATTCTACATGTAGATGCACTCACTGATACTCTTTAATGTACTTTTCTATCTGCCAAACTAAGGACTACATGAGCGCAAACCTCTTGTATTTGCTTCAAGAAAGCCATTAATATCACATCAAAATTAAGCATGTGCTTGTGTGCTTTGCTGGACCAGGATCCAACTAAATGCATCCTGTGATGTCTAAGGATACCATGCAGGCCCTTCCAAGTCTTGGCCTAGAAATGCCAACAATGGAAGCTGTAGCACAGAGAGGACACTGGTGTCCTCCCACTGCATTCAGAGTAAATCTTCACAACACTGGGCACGTTTACATATGCCCCTTTAGTGCCACTGTTACTGCACTGTAATAGCCCATACTGTGCCTGCCAGTGGCACACATTTATTTTTAGCCCCTGCATTGCCATAGCAATGAGTTGTGTTATAGCAATAGCTATAATAGCGGTTCCCAAACACTGTCAGATTGTGCAGCACTAATTTAAAATGATACACCCTTAAGTACCATCAGCAAATTTTTGTCATATAAAGTAATTATAATAAATCTGTTAATGTATACCATTTACAGGTTGTCTGCGTACTACTGGTGGTACCATGTGCAACTGGTGCCTCCTGACTCTGGAGAGGGCACCAGTGGCCAATCACCGACCCTGGAAGTGCTGGTGGGAGAACTGAAAGTGCTGCCGATGCTTCTCACAGGGGGTACCAGCTCGTGTTCCCCACCTCCTGGCCAGCAAGGGCCAAACTCAGGGGGGCACATGCCCCCCACCCCCCGTGCCCTCCCCACACGTTGCCTGTGGGTGGTACACATACCACAGATTGGGAACCACTGTGATATAACAAGGGAGCACATTGCTATCGCAAAGGAGCTACAGCATCAAGGTTTTCGCCGGCGGTTGCTACGGTGATGTTATATCATGTATAGATGCATCCACTGTGATCAAAATGCTCGTAGGTGATCTGGATAGTGTTTCCACCCTTTGGGAATTCTGATGGAGTTGCTTCAGCACTAGGGGCAGATTTCTTGAAAGGAGCCAATATACATAAGGCAATAAATGCCAAAGAGTGACTTGATTACAAAAGACTACACAGTCCCAAACAACATTTTAATTACTGTAACATCCCATATCTAGCTAATGGAGAGGTAGGACTGATTTTTTTTAAGGAGGAAAAGAACTACAGCTGGCTGGAAAACACTACTGCGTGCTTCTTGGTAAAGCAGGGCTATCTGCAATCCAAGCAATATTTCAAATGTTTCTTCTCCAACTTTTTCTTCTTTGTTACAAATAGGTTCTTCTGGAGGAGGCAGGCTCAGCTGACAACAAACGTCTGGCCAAACACTATCACTGGCTCCTTTCCTCAGCTTATGGGAAATGTGGATGCTGCTTATGAAGTTGCTGAGAGAGGAGTGGCTTATTTTTTTAAAGGTCAATCTTCTTTATGAATTTGGATAAGAAAGTTCAGGGAGGGAAAATCTCCAACTTTCCAGCCTCTGGAAAGTTGAACGTGTTTCCTTTGATCACCAGCTACATCAAACCTGCAGACAGCAGTTTCTTCAGCTAAAGAGCTGCTGGAGGAAACTAAGAGACAGCTTATTGGTGCATGTTCGGTGCCACAATAGCAGTGCTACAATGCTAGTATGTGAGGAGCAGGCATGGTCAGTCTAACACAGCAGTGGTATGTCTCAGCCTGGTATTGTCTTGCAATATATAGACCTATCCTGTAGTCTAAGTCAAAGAACCATTAATAGCAGAGAAAGACCCATGTGTGTGAGTTATACTTAATAACCTTAAGGAGAAAGTAAGTAACACCCCACTTTTTCTGTGTCACAAGGTTTCATATGTAATGTTTAGTTCTTAGCTAATTTACAGCAATACAGCAAAGTTTTCTTTATTCTGACTTGAATGGTTATGTCTGAATTGCTTCACCTTGCTATGAAGATAGGCAGAAGCAGAGCTCAGAATACCAGAATTACTCCTCAGTAGAAGAATGTTATTTAAAGAGACTGGGTTTTTGGTTGTAGCTGGGTTGGTCCAAAGAAATAGACAGGCAAGGTTCTTTGAGTAGATGTGATATTTGTTATTAGACCAACTGAGCAGAATATTTTTCTAACTAAGTGGAACTTTTTTCTAACTATTCAGTTGGTCTAATAAAAGATATCACATCTATTCAAAGAACCTCGCGATTTAAAGGAGTAAAATTTAAAAAAACAACACCCTCCCGCCCCCAAGATTACAAGACTATTTAATAGCTACAAATGCTAGAAGGGACAATTGGAACCCCCAGTCTCACTTCCTGCTATAATGTAGGCCATTGTATTTCACCCATAATCCTTGCATCAACAAAGTTGAGCTAAAGTACCTCTTTTAGAAAGGATTGGAGTGTTGGTGTAGCTGTGATGCTACAGGAACTGTGTAAGTGGCAAGAGTTTAGTGTGATATCTCTAATTCGCCCAACTGTATAGTTGGGATAGATACTGAACAAGCTTTTAGGCATCAAGTGTCCTTCCTCTGGTCCTTCCTCAAGAGGACATCACAGAAAACGTCCGGCCAGCTTTCCTTTCTCCTTTACAGTGAGGGGGATCCAGTATGAGTGCTTCTGCTGATAACAGTAGTGACACTATGACAGAGGGAAAAAGACAATCTGTCAGGTAGCCATGTCCCAAGACAGTTAGGACCTCATAAGATACTATCCACATGTTAAGGTACACTTAAAGACTAACAAGCAGACAATAAAGGCATTGAAATACTGATGTCATGTGGCCTACATGAGACATTCCCCAAATCATGCGGTGCACCAGTATTGTTAATTTAAGTGGGATTTTTTTTCTATAGTTAAGATGGACAAATTGGATCTCAAGTATATTGCAGAGAAGCTGACAGTCCCAGTGAAATATACTCTATTTTTTTTAGGTCCTCATTATTGGGTAACTCGAGGATTTCAAATGCAGGGATCTCCTCGAACCATCTCAGACTTTGGGTTTTCAAGAAAAGTACAGCACATTGATGCAGCTGTCCACCTAAATGATGAAAAGAAGACACTCTTCTTTGTGGGAGATGAATATTACAGGTGAATAATTTATTTTCAGTTATTTTAGAACTGAAACAATATTATTGTCCAATAAGATAAAGGAGATACAAATGAAAACACTTTAATCCTATTTGTGTCAAAAAGAACATTGAGGACATGGAGAAGTTAAAAAGGGTGCAGAGGCAAGTGACAAAACTAATAAAGGTCTTCAAAGGCAAGTCATACCTGGAGAGGTTAAAGTAAATAGGACTGTTCAGCTTGCAGAAAAGGTGCTTAAGAGGAAATAGGATAGCAGCCTTCAAATATCTGAAGAGTAAAAAAGAGGGAAAATACCTTTTCTCTTTTACTGCAGAGTAAGACATGGATCAGTGGCTTAAATTTGCAGCAAAGTAGGTTTAGATTGGATATTAGGAAAAAAACTTCTGCACTGTTAGAGCAGTGAGGCAGTGGAATAGACGGCCTAGGGAGGTTGTCAACTCTCCATCATGGGAGGTTTTCAAGAAAGGGTTTGGATAAGTATTGGTCAGGAATGATCCAGGAGTAGCTAACCTATGATGTTTATTGGGTATTTCCCATGCTTGTGGACTTTGCTAGTTACCATATGGGGCCAGGAAGGAATTTTTCCCCCCCTCCTGCTGCTACATGTGTCAGGGAAGGACCCAGAGGGAGGGGTGGGGAGCAGGGTTCCTTCCACAGAAGCATTGGGAGTTGGTTTCAGCCAAGCCATGAGGATTGTGACTGGGATGTGCCAGTGCTCCTGTTGGACCTTAAATCCAGAGTTTTCTAGCTAGAGGGTCTGGTCCCTCCACTCAGTATCAGACTGATTATCATTTTGGAGTCAAGAAGAGATTTGACCTTGTGATCAGATTGGTATGGACTGTGGGGAGTTTTGCCTTCCTCTAAAGCAGGGGGCATGGCCCTCTCCCTTGGATCTCAAGTGTATATTCAACAATCCCGATAGCAGCAGGACACTAGCCACCATTGTCTCCCTGCTTTAACTGTGCCATGTTAGGGTGTTATGTCTTGTGAGTATGTCAGGGTTGAATGTGTAGCTCTACTAATAGGTTAGTGTGATGGGATTGAACACCCCCCCCCCCCCCCCCAAGGGGTGGCCATAAAACCCTTTTGCCACATGGCTCCTTCCCTACTCTGGCTCCTAAGGTACCCTTCCTCTTTTCTCGTCTGCCATGCCTTTGTTGGAGTACTTTGATTACAAAAAAAGAAAGGCTGCCCCACGGTCGCAAAGTGAGCCTTTGTTTTGACTGGCAAGTCTCTCTCCTGGATCCTGCTGCTTCCAATGTTGCCTTTATGTATGCAATGGACCCTCCTGGCCCCATCCAAGTTCCAGGACACCAGTTGCCTAAAGGGCTACTCATGGCCGCTGTCTACCTCTATAGATTACTTCATGGTGCTACATGGATAATTACTATTATGCTAATATTTCCATTGGCATTTACAAGTTAGTGCTTGTTACTTGCTACTTTTTGGTACCATGTGCAATGAAGAAACCCTAGCAGAAAATTTCAGTCAAATATGTTCACTGAGTCAGTGCCATCAGGAATGTATTCTATTTATGAGTGAGAACCATATATCTACATTGGCTGTCAACATAAACATTAATATAGTTCAACTTTCAGTTTTGAAAGTTTTTACCTCTTTTTGCCCCTTTTTTTTCAAGTTGGCTGCTCAAAAAGCAAAGGAAATTTTTTAATAGATTATATGAAGGGAGGAAAACAACAGAAACTGGAAACTAAAACTTTTTATTTTTTTCTTTTTCCTTCACAAAAATAGGAAATTTCTCCCAAAAATCTCCATGAAAATGTTCATGTTCTAAAAAAAATGTATCCAAAGAATTGCTTTTGACCAAAACAATCTTTTAGCAGATTTTCAGATAGCCTAATTTAAACTCAGTCCACACTATTCAAATAGATAATAGAAAAGACAAAGAGTGGGTGTAATATTTATTTTCACAGTTGCCCAAACCAATAAGCAACCATATTGCTTCATTCCCAACAAGCCACAAGCACATCTGTGAAGGGAGTATTAAAGCCATTAGACCTTGTTGTGCTAAGGCATGTGTACTTTTCTTAAGTTCAAGGATAATGCAGTAAGTTAGGGTTCAATTTTGGGCAGATCATACAAATAAAAAGCAATTAGCAGTGTTTTCCTAGATTATGTTTATAGACATTTTTCATAATGTCTGCATAATTGCAGATACAGGCAGACCTGGACAGGTTCAAGAGTTGGATAGACTAGAACCAGATGAATTTTAATACTTCCAAGTGTAAGTTGCTCCATCTGGGGGCAAACAACCCTTAACGTACATACAGGCTCGGTAGTGACATCTTAACTTGCACCATAGCTGAAAGGGACCTAGGGGTAATGATTGACAAATATAAGCCATAAGTGCAAAGTGGTGGTCAGCAGGGCAAAAAACCCACTGGCATACATCAACCGATGCATCTCGTATAAAACTAAGGAAGTGATACTCCTGCTGTACTCAGCCCTGGTGAGACCTTAGTTTGAGTACTGAGTCCAGTTCTGGGTGCCGCACTTCAATAAGGATGTGGAAAAACTTGAGAGGGTCCGGAAAAGAGCCACCCATATGATCATGGACTTGCAAGGCAAGCCATATGAAGAAAGGCTGAGGGACCTTGGCCTCTTTAGCATAAAGATGAGAAGGTTGAGAGACGACTTGATAGTGGCTTACTGCAATATCAGAGGAGTGCATCAGGAGTTCGGTGAATAACTGTTCACTAGGGCACCCCCGGGGAAGACCAGGACCAATGAATAAAAAGTCCTGGAAGGCTGCTTCAGGCTTAATACCAGGAAAAACTCTTTCATAGTCAGGGTGTCCAGACTTTGGAATAAACTCCCTCCAGAAGTGGTGCAGTCACCTACAATGGTGGTTGTCAAGAGACTGGACAGTCACCTTGCTGGGGTCACCTAATCCCAGTTGTCTTCCTGCCCAGAGTGGGTGGCTGGACCCAGTGATCTGCAAGTTCCCTTCCAGCCCCTAACAATCTATGAATCTATGAATAAGTGTAATCCTTTACATAGTCCCTCTGACACCTGGGTTCCCATGGAAGCGACTGGTTAACAATGGCATCTAAATGCTTATAAATAACACCAGAACTGACTTTCCCTTTCACTGGGCACATCTACATGTACCCCTGACTATGTAGCAAGTACAAAATAACTGCCCAGCTACTGCACAGTAGCTCATTGCTACTGTACTGTAGCAGCGGCATCATTGTTAGTGCCTGCCAATGCTATGGTGATGTAGCAACAAGCTACATTGCCATAGCTCATTGCTATGGTGACATAGCGTCTCATGTAGACATGCCCACTGACATGAGAATAAGACATAGATCTCAGAGCAATGGACTTGATATATACATTTTTTACCAGTCCTTGTATATCTTCAGTTGTCCTAAAACTACCCAGTAAGTCAGCAGTTAGGTTATGTTCCCTGGAGTATTTGCTGTCCTGAATTTGGCCTTGCTAAAATAATTTGATCAGTTGTTTTTTTCAACTTCTTTAAATCATTAATAGAAATGTAGCATCCCCTTAAATTATTTTGTCTTACTCATTTGTTTATTTATTAGATGTACATGCCATTCTCACCAAAAGAAGCTCAAGGTGGCTTACAATAAAAAACAGATAAATTATAAAGGGTGTGTGTGTATGTGTAAGTGCATCTCTGTGTGTGTGATAGACAAGCTCCCCAGGCAATGCCCCAAAATGTGACCCTGAAGGCTGAAGGCCTGCCCAAATGTAAAGGTCTTACAATGCTTCTAGAAGATGACCAGACTTAGGCTTTCACAGACAACAAGTGGAAGAGAGCTAAGAATTGACTGCTGAGAACAGCACATAAACTCAGTACAATGATAATACTTGCAGGATGTTGCTCTTGACTGACCTTAGGGATTGCAATGGAACAGAAGGGAGAAGGTGGGCCCTGGGGCCACAAATGACCCCCGTCCAACCCCATGTGCTAGGATGAGGCACCATGCTGCTCTGCACTCTTGATCCAGCACAAAAGGACATGCTATCCAAAACATAGATCTCTCATGGGGCTGGAAATTCAGCAGCCGGGGAGCGGTACTACTGCTCTCCAGCCACCAAATTTTCAGATCCAGCTCAGGAGCCCCCTCAGCTCAAAGACATGGAATCAAGGGCTGGACCTTGGCCCCAGGTCAAGTGTTGAGTGCCCCTCATTTATGAGTGTAATTGTACAGTCTTGTACAGCCTGATCACTTATACCAAAGGCAATAGACAGAGGCTGCAGTACATCAGCAACACAATCCAGTAAGACTGAGTAGGCCTGATGCAATTCTATAAGGGAGAAATAAAGGTTCCCTTATGCGAACTTGGTGGCTGTGTTAGAGCTAGCTGGATCCCAGGGACCGAATGGAGTGCAGTGAATACATCCGAAGACATGGTTTTCTTCCTATGGAGATTTGGTAGGGAGTAAGCAGAGTTATGGCCCTATCTTTCTCCATGTCCTGTCCAAGACAGCTAGCCATATTACTGTCAGGAAGTAAGCAGCACCCAAGAAAGATCTGAAGCAGGCTCCCCCATGTTCAGGGCTATGATTAAAATGTACCATCTACCTCTCTATAGGATTTACAATGAAAGGTAACTACCATTCCAGGGTGTTGGTTGTAGCTGTGTTGGTCTAAGGCAGTGGCTCCCAACCTTTTTTTGCTGTGAACCTAAACTGACCACCAGCAGGACCTCCTGACCCAACACCGTGGGGGCTGCTAGGAGCAGAGTACAGTGGTGGCAGCAGCTTGGGGGTGGGGGAGCTGCCATTGCCCCCTTTGTGCGCAGCAGCCCCACCCCACCCGCCCCCTGCTCCTGGGCCACACACATGAGTGTGCATATGTGTGCGTGTGCGGGCCCTTCATGACCCTACTGAGGACCTCCCACAACCCTGATTTGGGTCACGCCCTGAGGTTGGGAACCAATGGTCAAAGGACATAGGCAGACAAGGTTCTTTGGGTAAATGTGATATCTTTTAGATAGTTGGTCTACTAGAAAATATCACATTTACCCAAAGAACCTTGTCTGCCTACCATTCCAGGGACATTTTTAATCTTCAGAGAAGACAGAGGTTATATTACTCTATTCATACAGTTGCCTTTATTGATGAACTGTGATATTCTTCTCTCCTAAAGCTATGATGAAGCAAAAATGAGGATGGAAAAAGATTATCCAAAGGGTGTTGATGAAGAGTTCACAGGAATCAAAGGCAAAATAGATGCAGCAGTGGAAGTGAATGGTGAGTATTTATCTATAGATCCACTCACACACACAGAAAATGGACACAAGCCTGTCAATCACTCCTTAGAGAGCACTTCAGAGATCATTCTGGTGTACGCCAGTGGGGGTAAAGAACATATGCCCAGATCTTCCACTGATCTAAAAGTGCATAACTTAAAGATACTCTGAAGATCCATTATAGCATTGTATTAATAACAAACCCTAGGATATGATATTCATTTTAAATGAGCTTTTTAATTTAGTTTTTTATATATTCTGAAATCTTTTAGTGTTCCCTCTTAAATTTTCTCTTAGAAAAATGTGGAAGTAAAAGAACTGTGACATCTTAGGTATCTTTATCATATCATGTATCTATGTTAATTGAAGTTAAGCTGAACCTTCTTTGAATTCAAATAAAAAAAGAGACTATTCAGAAACAAAACGAGGTAAACTCTACAAATCAGAAGTGCAAGGAGTAGAGTTCTAACCCAAAATACCATAATTTATGTTTGGCTTCATTGTTAGAGTAATTGCAATATGCACAAAGTAGCTGATCTATGTTGAAGACAACATCCTACTACTGGTCATAGCAAATGGAGTTTGACCCTAATTTAAAGGTCAGTGCTTTACAGTTAAAAGTCACAGATTCAGTCCCAATGGTAAGGTTACACTGCAGTGACTGCAGCTTGTCTAGACAGAGATTAACTGGTTTTAAACTAGCTAAGGTACTAAGCGCATCCATGACAGCACAAACCTTTGTATGAGCTAACTATTACAATGTTTACTCAGCTTCTCAGGCAAGCTAGCTTGGTTATGTTGACATGGTCTGTAGGCACAATAGTGCTGAAATGTAAAACTGTCAAATGCCAGGCCCTTACACAAGTAACCCATTGGCAGCAGAAAATAAAGTAATGTTTTATCAACATGTAATTTATTAATAGACATTTGCTCATGTAAAGAGCTTGAAAGAGACAGAGAACAACCAATGCAATGACAAAACAAATATATAACAACAACTATAAGGTACATCCAATAAGCTATTTATGCTAAGCATTACTAAGAAGCTTATATGTCCATGTCCAGTCAAACAGACTCATATCTCATTATGCCTTCTAGGCCACAATTAATTGCTTCAGCACTGAGTCATAATAGGAACTGTATCTAGGAGTTATGTCTGCTGATTATTGCAAAACTCTTCCTAATAACAAAGACAAAATGTACTGGTGGTTTTACTATAATGCCTTTTAGTGCAGTGCCATGCCAATATACCCAGTTAAGTTTAAACTATCTACTTTTGGTACTGATAGTAGTTTAGCTGCACTGTAACAGCTTTAAAACCTGCCTAAGCAGCAGAGTAAACTCTCACGTGGTTGGCTCACTCTGAACAACATGCTGCTGGCTACTAGTTTAAAGCTGGGTCAGGTGTCCCACACTACACTGCAGCCACAGCAGGGACTGACATGTAGACATACTCCATGCTCTGGCCTATCTTGTGCTCTGGCACATGAAAATATCCAACTCTCCTGGGCTAGGGACAGACATTCAAAAAGCCTGAGCCTGAATTGATTCAATCTTTGCAAGTTAGTCTAACCTGGCTAGTATAAATCACTTTGTAACTGCACAGACATCCCAGGCATGCACACATGTGCCTGCAGTGGCTTAGGCTAGAAGCTGGGGTGGGGGCACTAGAGCAACCCTCCCTTCCCTTCCACAGTACTGGGCTGAGGGGGGCATGGCCAAACCCCAGAAGGATGCTCTGATTAGCCCATCAGGGAATTGATAGCATAGTGTTTATCACCCCTAACTCACTGTTTATCACTCCATTAAGAAAATAACAGAGGGACATTACCAGCTACCTGTTGATTCTGCCTGTTGATTCTACCTGTTGACTCAGCACAGACCATAGCCAGCATGTGGTCTGCTAGCTAATACACAGACACCTCTCATCAAGGCAGGGGGGAGGGGGGAAGTCCTGCTTAGCAGGGAGTGGTGAGGAGGAGCCGGGGGAGCAGCTTGCAGTCTCTGCCGGAGCTGCAACCAGGGAGCAGAAGGGAGGAGCCAGCCCTGCTGTGGAGCAAAGAGCCCCACCCAGCCCAGAGAGTATGCCAGAATGCTAGGGGAGTCTGGTTTATCTTAAACCAGCAAAGGGTCTGGGACAAACATAGCATAAACCAGTTTGAGCCAAATCAGTTAAGTCTGATACTACATTAAACCAGGTTTATCTCAAACCGGTTTCAGCCATTTTGAAACTGGTTTACATGCACTAAACATCTGTTCTGTTACAGGTTTAAATCCATTTCTGATCACTTAAACCAGTTTATGTGTAATGTCTGTCCCTAACCTTCAGGGCCCAATCCTGATGGATCTTCTGGACTTATAGAAATAACCAATAAAAACACTACTTGATTTTGAGTCTGTCATTTTAGAAAACTCAAGGTCTAAAGGTGCTATTAGTCACACATCATCATGTCACAGTGACTGCTTTAATTCTTCATAAAAAAAGAGAATCCCCACAAATAGTTGGTATTTTAAATGCCTCTGTAATCTCCTACTTATATACCCTGAAATTCAAACAACTGTCAAAAAGTGAGTCAAACAGTCTGATACACATCTATTAAGACATGTACAGTATTGTATTGCAAGAGGGAAATTACAAAAAGTTAGTTTCTATAACCAGTATTTCCTTTTTTTTTAAGGATTCATTTACTTCTTTTCTGGCCCTAAAGCTTATAAATATGACAGAGAGAAGGAAGATGTGGTTAATATTGTGAAAGCCAGTTCCTGGATTGGTTGCTAAACAAACGCTGAGACAGATCACAAGTGAAGGTGGAAGAAACTGAAAGTTTCCCGAGAAGAACTGAATGTTTCCCCTGAGAAGAACATTTTGCAGGGTGAATGTTATAGCTCAGCCCAGAAAACTATTAAAATAAATATGTTACTACAGTATTGGAAAGTGTAGCAGTCTCATCTTAGAAAGCCCTGATCACATGAATTTTGTAAGTCTGTCCATAGATAGAATTAATTCTAAATTAAATTAAATTAAATAAGAAATCCTTTCTGATCAGGCTTCAGTGGCCCATGTGAAATAAGTTGTTCAATGGACAGGTGCTCCAATGAGAGAACTACAACTGTAACTGATATGAACTGGCTCCTCCTGCTGGTATCAGCAGAGACGCCCCTAAAAAATGTGAAGGAAAAACTGCAGTGCTTTGCTAGAAATGTCCCCAACATGTCAAATGAGACAGAATGGTACAGGGAAGTTGGCACTACGGATGTCTATGCTTTGGCACCTGTCATCAGCCCAGCTTTTATTAATGTCAGAAGGGATGTCTGAACAAATTTATTCATCCTACAGACTATATCTTATTTTGCGTTGCTTTGTGCATGAGATTATTTACAGAAATTACACAACTATTCAGTTAGCAAGTGTAGGCTGGGGTACTGACACACCTGATTGGTAGCTCAGAGATCTCAAGTTTGAGGCCACAGCAGAAGTGCTCATGGTACAGATCTGTCAGATTTCAATGAAATCTGTGAGTTCTGTGAAATACCTTGTCACAAGAATACAAAAAGGAAGAAAGTTCACAAGAAGCAACACTGGGAGATTTGTATATTGTATGAATATGAACAATAAACAATCATGATACAGTTATAGATTTACAGCAGCAAATTCTGGAATTTCCTGCAGCCTGCAATAATTACATAATTAAGCAAAAAAGGCTTGTTTAAACACTATGAGCATAAGATGACTCAACTTTCATTTCCCCCCCTACATGAAGCTATCTGTTCACCACTAACAGAAGCATATTTTAAAAAAGGACTGGAAGGGACATTAATACTTAGTTTACTCCCCTGTGCCAAGATAAACTCAAGTACCCCTAAACCATGACTGACAGTCTGCTCTTAAAAACTTCCAGTGATAGAGATTTGACAGCCTCTCAAGGTAATCTACTCCCTTGCTGAACTAGCCTTATAGTTATAAAGCTTTTTGTGATGTCTAACCTAAAATTTCCTTGTTCCAATTTAATTCCATTTCTTTTTGTCCTGTCTCCAGTAGACAGATGGATCATAGTTCCTCTTTGCAGTAACCATTACATATTTGAAGACTAGGGCGATGTGAAGCTTCAGGTGCTGATTCGATTCATAGGAGATTCAGCCCAATTCAGTGGCTGAATCTCCAAATCCAAATCAAATCAGGGCTAATTAAAAGGTCCAAATTGATTCAAAGCTCTCCGAATCGATTTGGAAAGGATTCGGAGAGCTTCGGCAATTCGGGCAGTCCCCGTTCACTGCAGCAAGGAGCTGGACCTGGACTCCATGCTGGTAAGTAGGGGGTGGGGGAGGGGGTGCTGGAGGAAGGGAGAAGGGAGCATGGGGGGACCCCTACCAGGCCCCATCCCCTGCCTGCTACCCCAGCCCTCCTGAGTGTCCCCCGACAAAAAAAACAAAAAAACAAACCCCCGTACTCACCAGCTGCTGCAGAGGCCTTGGATCTTCTGTGAGCTTGTGGAAGAGCCCCACCATGTAGCATGAGGGAGTGGGGGGCAGTAGGGATAGCGCACACACACACACACACACAGCCCCACCAGGCAGGAGCCAATGAGTCCAGGGGGTTTTGTTTGTTTGTTTTTTAAAGGGCCAGGAGCTGGGACAGGTGGGGCAGCCATGGAGGGGCCTGGGAGAGTGCGGGCAGGGGTCAGGGGGGTCATGACAGAACTACCCCACATGGTGTGTGGCAGTGGGGGTCAGGAACCATTGAATGGGGGGGCTTTTTTTCCAAAGAGCCAGGAGCTGGGGCCGTGCGGGGCAGCCATTGAGAGGGGGCGAGGGATGGGACCAATTCAGAAATTCGTCTGATTCAGCAGCAGCTGAATCTCTGATTTAGATTCACCTGAATCAATTAGGGACAGTGATTCGAATCACTGAATCGAATCACTGTTTCCTGAATTGGCCAAATCTGAATCCAAAGCGAATACTAGCTGCTTCACACAGGCCTATTGAAAATGACTATCTGTGCTCAGTCTTCTCATTTCTAAACTAAAACCTAATTCTTTCAATTTTTCCTCATAGGTCAAGTCTCCTAAACCTCTGATCATTTCATTTGCTCTCTTCTGAAATCTCTCCATCTGGTCCACATCTTTGTTGAAATGTAGTGCCCAAACTTGAACATAATACTCCAGTTGAGGCCTTACCAGTAGAAGAATTACTTTCTGTATCTTACATACGTCACTCCTGTTTATACATCCCAGTGTGGTAGTTGCTTTTTCTTAATAGCATGGCATTGTTCATGTGCAGTTTGTGATAAGCCTCATGTCCTTTCTGCATAGCTGCTGCCTAGCCAGCCATTCACCATATATTTGTGAAGCTGAATGTAGTACTTTGAACTGCATTCTATTTTGCATTCTATTTTTTTAATTGCATTCTATTTATTTCAGACCATTTCTCCAGATGCTCCTTTTTAAAATCTTATCCTGTCCCCTGAAGTACTACGAACCTGCTCCAGTCAGCAAAAGTTTTCCCAGTACAGATATTGTGCAAGGCTGACTACAGCTATGCTAGGAAGACTCCTTTAGAAGTCCTGATGTTGGAGCATGCTAATACAGGCAGTCCTCAGACCTACGACACAATTGGTTCCTGAAAAACATGTCTTAAGTCGAAATGTTGTAACTTGGAACCAATTTTCTCATAAGAAACAATGTTATAAATGGGGGATTGGTTCCTGAATCAAGGCCTGATACCCTATTTTCACCAGAAATACCCCAGAATTTTGTACTCGATCAATTATAGATGAATAATATAGCTACATCAATGTATTTATATTGTAAATAGCAATCATATTGATTTGGAAGGACTTCTTTGAGTTGACTTTCCTGGACTTTTTGAAAGGCTCTTGGTTGGACTTTTTGAAGGGTTCTTGGCTGGAGTCTTCTCAGGAGTCTTGGCTGCAGGTTTCTCTGGAGTCTTGTCTGCTTTCTTAAAGAAAGTGTCCAAGGAAGTTTGGACAGATGTTCTCCAGGGAGATGGGCGACGCAGCAAACTTGTTCGCTGGTGTGGCGTCACATCGGATCAAGTGTTGTAAGTTGAAACTGACATCATAAAGTTGAAAAGGGGCATCAATTTATAAACATTGTAAGTGCAAAACATTTTAACTCGAAACATTGTAAGTCGAGGACTGCCTGTATTTGATTGTTGTAGGCCATTAATACTTTAGCAATTCTGGAAAACACACATAGGCAGTTTTGAAAAACTCAGAGATGTCGCCTGGCCTCTGCTCAGGCTACTTAAATTATAGGAGTGTCCTTTTTGTCTACCAGAGCAATCTAGAATCATTCTGGAGCCTGCTTATCTTTTCTGCCTCTCTCTCAGCTTGGAAATTTATACAAAAGATGCAGCATATAATTTCATTCCCAGGTATCTGCAGTATATAAAATGAGTCCTTTAGTTTCTCATCCTACATTCTAGTGACTTTGTATGTGAACACTATAAACCAGAATTGAGCATACAGGTCCCAAATTCTGCATGCTGGGAGCAATTGAGTATTTATAAGTATATGCTTAGCTCTATAAGTACATAATGGAAGCTGGTTTGGGGCCCATTTGAAAATACAATCCCAAAACATCAGGTATGCTAATGAGAAGTTGTTCACTGCAATACTAAAATAAGTTACCAAATTTAGCAGAATCTATTGAGTAATCCTAAAAAGTCATACAAACAGATGAGGAAATTGATTAAGAGAATTTGAGAGACTTGTCCAAAGCCACAAAGGTATAAGAAATCATAATGACGCATTACCAGTGCCAGCCAGCTGTGTAAATATTTATACGTAAAGTATTTTATATAAAACTGACTAATGCAAGGAATAATTGTTCTTTCAGTTTTTTGCAAAATAAATAAGATGAGTGTGTTGTAATTTTCATTAAAAGTGAGAAGTGTAAATTACTTGTTCTCTTTGGTTGATGGTCTGAATGATTTTTACTAAGGTGCATGCTAGACTGAAATTGCTGGAAGTTAGAGAAAGCTTCATACCTCCACTAGTTTGTCTGAGTCTGCCAACTTTTAGCATGCAGAAGGATAAATTCTAGTTCACCCACTAAATGTCAACTGCATAGCTGCCAGCAAAATTATATGGCCTGGAAGAACATTCTACTTTTCCACAGAGCCATGCATCTCTCCTGTTCATTTCAGTGGGCAGCACTTAGACAGCTCTGAAACAGATTGCTGTTTACCGAAGAGAGGCATGGATCCTTCAATGGAAAATTTTAAGCTCTGTCTGGTCAGAATGCTACTTTCCCCTCACTGTATGATGCATATGCATCTTAGCAGGCCTGTGACCTGGACAGATAGACAGCTATGAGGCCAACTGCATTTACCTACCAAAGACGTTACTTCTCCTCCTAAAATAACATAGCTATTAGAGAAGTCACCAAGGATAATGGGCACTTGGTTTCTAGACCCCATTAGTCTCAGGACATTTGGACCCACACTTCTTATATCCCAGCTGAGTGTCCTAATCCCCAGAGTTATGGGACAAGATTTTGAGTACCTTCCATCCCACGCCCCAACCCCAGAAGCTGGGCTACTGGATATCTAAGAGGGAAAGA
>NW_005843236.1:187008-192256 GCF_000455745.1 Alligator sinensis
TTGGTCCAAAAGGAAATAAAGGAAGAAGGGGTCCTACATGATGGTCCCTGTTTCTAAGAGTCTTGATGCATTTTACTCAGTGTGTGCATCTACATGAGATGCTATGGCACAGTAGCAACAAGCTACTGTGCCATAGCCTGTTACTACCATGCAGTAGCATTGCTAGGCACTAACCATGTGGTGACAATACTGCGCAGTAGTAATGAGCTACTGCACACTAGCTCATTGCTACTATGCAGCAGCATCAGAAAAAAAATGTGCAGTGATGGTACTTGCTTCTTCAAGTCCTGAATGACTGTGCAGTAACAACTGTGTAGTATGCCGCTCATGTAGACATGACCAGTGACTATTTAAGGCCAAAGGCATCACATACAATGGTACATTTCTGTAGATGTGCCACTAAAAATCATGGACTGCATTTCTAGAGATGTGCTGCTAGTCTGGACTCCATGTTAGCAACAGGGGACAGGATCTGGCCAAATGGATTTGCATCACTGCAAGTGAGAGGAGCCTCTGGCCTGCAGTGATCTGAAAACAAATGGATCACCAGTCCTTAGTATGTCCATTCTGCCTTGCTGTATAACTTGGACATGTGGGCTAAGTAGAGACATTCGGGGGCATTAGGGGGAGGTTAAATCAATTCAAAATGGCTGCCCAATATCAGGTAAGTCAGGATGGGGGAGGCTAGTGGGAGGTTGGGGGTCCACCAGAGAATGGGGAGAGGCATGACCCATAAGGGTGGGCAGGGCAGGTGCAACCTGCAGGTGGCGTGAGTGGAGCCAGTGCAATCCACAGGTGGGGCTGGCATGACCGACAGGTGGGGTGGGGGGTAGAAACAACCTATTGGTGGGGGGGCAGTGTGACCCACAGGTGGGGGGGCAGGTGCAACCCATAAGTGGAATGGGTATCCCCACCCAGTAAACCTATACCCCCATCCTTCCCACCCCTTACTTGCTCAGCTCCAGCAGAGGCAAATGCTGATAAATGTGGCTGCATCCTGAGCAGTTTGTGGGGGTTGAGAGAGCTGGCGGGGGGGTGGGCAAAGGGCTGGGGAGACAAAAAATAACCCAGTGTGTGGGGAGGAAGCAATGAAAAGAGCAGTCCCAGGCCTGGGACTGGGCCCAGTGTCTGGATTTTCCCAGCCCCAGGGCTGTTCCAGACATTTCCATGCACCAGTTTGACCTAAATTGAGTAAGTTTGATACTACATAGATCCAGGTTTATCTTAAACTGGGTTGCACAATGTTTAGACCAATTTGTGTACGTGGAATTTCTGTACAGTTCTAAGTTTACCAGTCACTGAGACCAGGTCTGTAACGGGTTTTAGTCCTCAGCCAGGGTGTGCTGGGAGCGGAGGTGAGCGAGGTGGGGAGAAGGAGCCCTCACTAGGCTTTCTCGCCACCCCCCTTAACTTGCTGCTCAAGGGGTGGGGAATGTTACCAGGCCCCAGCCTATGGCTAGCACTCTGGGGCAAAGGGCAAGTGTGGGAGGGAAGAAAGCTTCTGTGGACTGCATGCATCTGTTGATGATATTAAGCTTTTCAATCTCCCTCTCCCTGCTTCTTCATACTGTCTGCAGCAAACTGACAGGCACTGCATTCATTGCAAACCAGATGATTTCTTACCTCTCTCTGTTCCCTGTTGAACACTGACAGCAAGCCAGAAGCCAGCAGGAAGCTTATCAGAATGCAAAGCGTATCAGCCCATCAAGAAAACAAAACCTGTGTCTCATCAGTTCAAGCTGTTCTTAAGCAGCTTTTTGCAAAGCATTTGTAAGGAAGAATGGAGGGACATTACCAGTTGACCTGTTGATTAATTCCAAAAAGCCCTAAGTGGACACTGTTCTGTCTGCCTTTGTTCTTGTTAAATTGGAGACACACACACATAGACAACTCTCAACATTAGCTAGCAGGTGGGTGGCATGACCATGACCAGATGTTGGATGGGGTCTATGCAGTAGCATAGCAACAAGGGGGGTTGGGAGGGGGCATGCCAACCTGGGGAGGGGTGTTGGCTGAGCCCTCCAGGGGTACTCAGTCCCCTGCTGACATTTCCAGGCTCAATGATTGGCCACCAGGGGACCGCCTCCTCTCAGCGATTGGCCACAGACGAGAGGGGCGCAAATGGAAGTGTTGACCCCTGGGCACTGGTGATTGGGTTGGGTTGGGTTGGGGTGGGGTGGGTTGGGAGTGAGGACCAGAGGCAGGACACTGGCATATCAGGGCTGCTCAGTAGGCCTGTGCAAAGTGGCCAGTATTCAGCTCAGATTTGGTTTCAGCCAATTTGGGGGAGAGTAATTAAATTTGGTGATTCGGATCACTGTCCCAAGTCTATTCGGCCAAATCGTATTCAAAAGATTTGGCACTGATTTGGTGTGATTCGGTGATTTGGCCATAGACTATAATGGGGAATCACTAAAATACCTATAACTTTGTCTTTTTTTTTTGCAGAATTAGATGAAAACAGCAGGGATGGTAGGCCCTTCTGAGGGCATGAAGCCTGCCAAGATTCAAGGAGATAAGTGCGGGGGTTTCTGTAAAAGTGCCTCTCAAACTGCTGAAAGCAAAACTCGTGTCATGTGTATTTTAAGGCAGAGCAGAATAAAAGCAGCAGGGATGGTAGCCTCTTCTGAGGGCATTAAGTCTGCCAGGTTTCAAGGAAAGAAGTACAGGGGCTTCTGTGAAAGTGCACCTCAAACTGTTGAAAGCAAAACTCGTGTTATGTGTATGTGTTAACTGGGTTTCTGGTTGTCAAGGAAAATAAAAAAAAGCAAGTAGGTGCAGAGTGAGGAGAGTGGCACTCACTCCGTCTGCAGGTTGAGCTTGTGGAACCCCAGCAGTGGAAACTTCACCTTGAGCAACACCAGTTGCTACACCAAACCAGGATCCAAGGAAAGTGTGGTGGGGTATCACAACATCCCCAGCAATGTTGAACATCCTTTCACTTGGAACACTGGTCAGTGGACAGGAAAGGTGTTCCCAGGCACCCATGGCCAGATCCTGCCACATCTGGCTGCAGGTTGCCCAATAGGCCAAGGGGTTGCATTGTAGTGGCTTTACGTGCTTGGTGAGATAGGTAGCCATGAAGGCCTCTGCACTACCTGCCAGATGGTGGAGTCTGGTGCCTCTGGACCCCACCACTGAAGCCATGCCCTTGGCCCACATTGGCAGTATCTGTGGTGGAGGAGATTTGCTGATGCTTGGAGTGCTGACATGGGACGGTAGATACCCCTCCTCTATGTCCCCCCACCTCTGCCCTTCTGCTTCTCTGACCCTGTTCACCAGCACCTCCATCCAGTGATAGAGGGTTTTGCTGCTGCAGATGCTCCCCTTCACCCTCAGGTCACACATGCCCGCCAGCACATGGACCGTACTGGACTGCAATTGATCCAACCATTTTTTGATGCTCTCCTTCAACTGCTTCACCAGTGCCTGTACCTCTGGTGAAAGTGGCTTACCTCAGCCAGGAACATCAATCCCCCGGAACTTCTCCATTTGATTTTCAAGCTCCTTCACTATGGGGATCACCTGGCTAAGAAGGGCATCACCAGTGCTGAGGGTCTCGGTGGCCTCAAGGAATGGCTTGAGGACCACCAAGATCTGGGAGATGGTATTCCACTCAGTTTTGTTAGGGGGGCTGCTGATCCCAATCTCCCCAAGCAAGGCCATCTCATGGGTGGTCTTCTGTTGCTCAACCAGCCTTTCCAGCATCAGGTATGTGGAGTTCCACTGAGTCTCCACATCCTGCATGATTTTGTGCTGTGGGATGCTCAGCTCTACCTGTTTCTCCCACAGCATCTTGCCCCCCTTGATGCTCCAGTGGAAGTAGCCTCCCACCTTCCTGCATTTTGAAATGAGTTGGTTGGTTGTGGTAGTGACAGCACCATCACTAGGAACCCTGTCCCACTCCAAGGCATCCCTGACTATGAGGTGGAACTTGTATGCCACACAGCAGATGTCAACAAAGTTGGCATCATGAACTGCCTTGACCATATTGGCTCCAGATGTCCAAGGTGAAGTACAAGGCTACCTGCAGACCTGCCTTGTGCTGCTCCTCCATCAAGTATTCCCTGCATGCCTCATACAGGGAGGGCACCACTGTCCTGCTAAAGGTGGTGAGTGTGGGCACTTGGTAGGATGGGGCCACAAGCGCCATGATGCCATGAGCTGCCTGAACCCTGGCCACTCAACTAAGGAGAAGGGCTGGCCATCCAAAGCAAGTATCTCCCCATTGCTCTGGGCAACCTTGCTCGCCCTTGCAATGCATCCGCCTTTGTCTGTGGCTTTCCCCCTCCAGTCCAGCATAGCCTGCCTCTGCTTCATGGGGACAGGGGCTTTGGAGTGAGAGGGGGACTTCTTTTTGGGCATGCTCCCACTGGTGCCAGGATGAGAAGGAACAAGGGCAAGGGGGTGCTGCCTCCTGAGATGTTTCATGTTCTTGCCCCAGCTGATCTTCCTTTGTCAGTGCTGTCAGTGCTGGCAGGTAGCATACCTGGGATCATCTGCCAACTCAAAATGATGCCACACTACGCTACACCCCCCTCCTCCCCCCCCCCCCCCTGAGGGTGAAGATCCTGCCTTATCCCCCACCTCAGCAGGCAGAGTCACAACATCAGGGAAAGCTGAGCCACCTGCCCCACAACCTCCTGTGAAGTGCCTTTCAGAAGATACCTGCCTATACAGGAACTTTGAGGGGTGTGGAGCACAAACTCAGATTCCCCCTCCTTCTCCAGAATTTCCCTGGCTATGGCACTCAGATTCTTTGCTTCCAGATCAAGCTCCTCCTCTGGCACTGGGAGGTTGATGCTGGGAGCTGAAATTGGAGTGGAGGAGACTGTCATGCTGGTGCTGGTGGCTATTTCTTATAGTAGCGGAGGTGGTGCAGGTTCAGGGACAGGTACAGCTGGACCTGTGTCCTGGTGAGTGAAGGGGGCAGGAGGAGCTCTGATTTACCATGATAAAAAAACCCAAATCAAACACCAAAATATATAAGTATTTAGAATTTATTATAATGATTGAGGCACCAGCAGGCTTCCAAATTGCTTTAAAATTGTAAATATATCAATAAACCATTGTGTTCAACTGATACCTATATAGAGCGAGATCCATTTTTTAGCATTGTATACTTAATTATTATCAGGCATGGGCAACTGGTGCCTCCTGAATCTGAGGGTACACCAGTGGCCTTTGCAGTGGCCTTGTCCCCCCCCCCCCCCCGGGGGGGGCCAGGGGAGGGGGGCAGAAAGGCCAC
>NW_005843236.1:192287-193705 GCF_000455745.1 Alligator sinensis
CAAGGGAAGGGGTCCAGAAGTGCCATCAGCGAAACCAGAAGTGCTGCCAGAACTTCTCAGAGGGTGCATCAGCCTGCACTCCTCACTCCCCGGCTGGTGAGGGCCAATCTCGGGGGGGGCATGTGCCCCCCTGTTCCCCACTTATGCATTGTCCCACTTACACATTGCCTATGTTATCAGGGATCCCGGTTTTCTTTGTTTAAAAATCCCAAATTCTCTGATAAAAAATCCAAGATTCTCTGATTAAAAAACCCCACATCTCATTAAATGCTGGGTTTGGGGTTTTTTAATCAGAGAATCTTGGATTTTTTATCAGAGAATTTGGGATTTTTAAACAAAGAAAACCGGGATCTCTGATGATAATCCAGAAAACTCCTTTTGTAGACAAAAAATGGCTCTCATGTAACTAATTGTTTTCAGAGTAGAGTATATTTTTTGTCTTCTGTAAGTTACATTTTAGTTCATATCTGTTATCTATCCCTGAATTTAAATACATTGCACAGAGTTGTAAATGCTCCAGAAATCGTAGGAAGTTAACCAGACAGATTTACTGCTGGAATAAAATTTAGGATTAATGAAGCAATAGATTATGGAAAAGAGAGTCTATTACTCACAATCTTGGTGAATTTGTGTTACTGCTGTTGTTTAAATGAACAAAAATATCAAAAGCTATCTGTTATCTGTTGTGTATTTTCTCATGAGTATTATTTAAGTGAGATTCCTCTGCTAATTTAATTAAATCTGGTCTGTAACTAAACCCCAGAACCACACTATAGAAAAGCTCTGATCCAGATCAGATCTGTGCCACTAGGCTCAGTTCCAAGCCAAAAGTGTGTACTCAAGCTTCATCAAATTATACAAAAGATAGAAATGTCACAGGGGGGAACCTATCTCCATGTTTCTGTTGTTCTGCTAATTTCTATTTTTCTGAAGAAAGAATGAAAGAATTAAAAATGTATGCTGTGGTTAAGAAATTATTAAAGCTAAGTGCAGGCATCTCAGGCGGTTAAGGGGAGGATTAGCCCTGTTAAAAAAGGCCACTGGATCTGAGATAAGTGAGGATGGTGGGGCAGGGGTCTAGCAGGGGCCTTTTGGAGGGATGGGGCAATCAGGCTGGGGGTATTGGAGTTCTTCCGGGGAACTGGAGGGCAGGCAGGATTTGTGGGAGTGATTGAGGGGATAGGGTGGTAGGCAGCATCCAGTGTGGGATCAGGGGAAGGTAAAATCCATGTGAGCAATGTGGGGGCAGGCATGACTCATGGGAGCAAAGGGGGCAGGTGTGATCTGTGGGGAAATCGGGGGGGCAGGGGCAATCTGCAGGGGGAAGGGGACAGGTGCAATCCATGGAAGTGATGTGGGGGCAGGCACAATTCACAGGCAAATGGGGGGGTAGGCACAATCTGTGGCAGCAATTGGGG
>NW_005843236.1:193715-256325 GCF_000455745.1 Alligator sinensis
GAGAATGTGCAATCTCTCGGGGGGGGCAGGAGTTTTAGCAGGATCATGGGGGATATGGGGCTATTTTTAGCCCCCCAGTGAACCTGCCCCCCACAACCCTACCATCCCCTCCCCTGACCAGGACTTACTTCCTCAGCTCCTGGCAGCGGTGAACACTTATTAAATCAGCAACACCCAGAGTGGCTTGCTTAATGGAGGGCTGGTGGGGGGCTAGTTGGTGCATGCGGGTGTGGGGCACAAGGAGCTGGAGGGCTAAAAATATCCCAGTGCCAAGGGACAGGTAGGAAAAGCAGAGCCCCAGGGCTGAGGCTGGCAGCTGGACTTTACCAATCCCAGGGCTGCTCAGGTAACTGAACTGAAGTTCCACGCACTAGTCTAATCTATATTAATTAAGTTTGTGTGTCCATTGATCCAGGTCTATCTTAGACTCAGTTCTGGCATTTTAGACCGATCTATGTGGATAAAACTTCTGTACAGTTATGGGTTTAGATTGATTTCCAATCACTGAGACCGGGTCTAAGTTTAAGGTCCACACCAGAGTGAAGTAAATTAGATCAGCTGGCCATTTGTAATGCAATCTAATCTCCCCCTAGCCCCTGTGAATGTCTGCATTTAGTCCATGAATTGATAAGGAAGTCCTTGTTTTCCACCCCAACTGGGGATTTTGGCTGGGGTGTGCCAGTGCTCCTGTTGAGACTTGAAGCTGGAGGTTTTTGGCTAGAGCATCTTGCCTCTACAGGGTCAGAATGATTCAAATTGCAGCAAGGGAGGTTTAGGTTGGATATTAGGAAATATCCAGGAGGATGGTGAAGCACTGGAACAGGTTATCTAGAGAGGTGGTGGAATCTCCATCCTTGGAGGTTTTTAAGGTCTGGCTTAACAAAGCTCTGGCTGGAATGATCTAGGTGGGAACGGTTCTGTTTGAGCAGGGGCTGGACTAGATGGCCTTGTGAGGTTTCTTCCAACCCTAATTTTTTATGATTCTATAATTGCCATATTTGGGGTCAGGAAGGAATTTTACCCCATAGTCAAATTGGTATAGACCATGAAAGTTGTTGCCTTCCTCTGTAGCAGGGGACGTGGCCCTCTACCTGGGATCTCTGCAGTGTATATTAACCACCTTTTACAGAAGCAGGACGCTGGCTGCCATGGTCCCCCTGCTTTATCTGTGGCAGGTTAGGTTGTCATGTCTTGTGTTGTGTGAGGGTTGACTATAGTTTTACTATATGGATTTATATAGGATGGTTTGGATAAGCGTGATCCTGTCTCATGCAGGGACTGGACTAGTTCTCAACCTTTTTTGTACCAGGACCCATTTGTTAACATTGATGGCTAGTCCCGACCCAGTAAATGGTCTAAATAGAAAACAGGCCCCTGGACCTGCCAGTGTCCCTCACTCCTGACCCACTGCCCCCACCCCCAGGTCGCAACCCCACAGTGTGTGGGGCAGTGAGGGGCTATGGGGGGCCCCCAAGCAGCCCCGTGCAGGCTGGAACTCTGCTGTCCTGCAAGGGAAAACCCAGTTTCCAACATTTCTCTCCTTTAAAGGAGAACCAATTTTTAAAGTTTGTTGATCCATTTTTTAAGTTTGTTCATGACCCTTTCATATATTTTTGTGACCCACTTTAGGGTCACAACCCACAGGTTGAGAAATGCAGGACTAGATGACCTCTGGAGGTCCCGTCCAGTCCTACTTCTCTGGGATTCTATGAAGGCCCTAGCAGCAAAGAAAATTATTCCAGGAAAAATGTCAAAAATCTCTCTGATTTGCTGTGTTCAAAATATACCATTTTTTATGACATTTTCCAAAATTGTCAATGGCAACCTTTTCTTTATTAAAAAATCTTACTAAACTAGGAAAAAAATCTGTAACAAGGCATGTTTTTCTGTACAAAAAAATATAATGTTTTATAAGAATGTTGTTATATCACATTACAGAAAAATATTTCAAAAATGTAGAGGTGTTCACAAAATTAATAATTATTCATGAAAAAGTTTATTTTTAATAATTTCATCTATCAGTGAAAATATTTCGTGAGGAAAAACTTCAACTAGATCTATTCTTAGCAAATGACGTCTCATTAAAAGCTGGATTTGGATTCTTTGAAAAGAACTAAAATGATAGGTTTTAGGAGGGCATTCTATACGTTCCAACATTATAACATAGTTTTGTAGATGACATAAGAGGATGTTTTGGTACAAAAGTAAAACATTAACCCTATAGATTTGTACCTGTCTGAATAGGAATGGACTGAATACAAGTGTAAAATAATATGGCATCATTCCTTCTAGTCCTAGCCACCACAAACTGGTCTCCTTAGGAATAAGACAAACAAGGCCAAGTCAAAGTAAGATGAGATGTGACAGGTTTTCTGTATTGCATTGACTTTAACCAGTGGAATTACTGCAGATTTATTTAACTGAAATCAAAATCTGGTCTTTCATATTTTGCTCCCATGCTGTATGTCTATAAATGATTATCCAAGCGTGAGGCAGTATAAAATCAGGATAGAGAACTTCAATGAGGTGAGCCCTAATGGGCCCCACTGTATGAGCCAGTAATTTTAGGTCAGTGGGACTCTTTGTGGGAGTTCGACTTAGTGTAAGATTTGAAGAATGAGGCTTTAGGTATTTAAAAACAGAGGTATTAATCATTTTGCAGTGTACAGTAGGTGAATCATCTTCAATTGCAAAATCATCTGTGTTATAAAGACACCTGCCAGCTCCATTTGAAAACTACAGGATGTTGTATTTTTAACACTACCATCCTTACTAGGATCATGATTGATTTACAGCATCCTTTCTCTGTGTTTTCCCTACTTTTTACTTTGTCACTGGCAACGCCTCTATTCCACAGGACAAAAGATCACATTGAAATGGCTGATAAGGTCGAAAAAAACAACTTGATATATGACAAGGTCTGTATAAATTATTATTATTATTAATTATTATTATTATTTCTCTGGGACTAAAATGTTTGCTTTAGGCTAAATGCCTACCTAAACCACTTCTTTTTTTTTTAAAGTGTACAAAAAAAATTTGGTTTGGGTGTTTCTTGAAACACACTACTTTTGGCATCAAAAATAAGACTTTAATAGAGAAAAGAAGCATGTTGGGATTAGCTAATTAACAATACTTCCTGTTAACAGCAAAACCATCTAGTGCTAGTAGCTTGTCAGATTTCATAGTAGCCAAATCATTAATAGAACCACTGGTTCTGGATTCAATGCTTTATCTTCTGGAACCTTTAAATAAACACAGGTTAATCAGGGTGAATACAAATTGATGATTTTTTACAATTATTTTTAAAAATGGATTTTTTTTATTTAAATCAGATTTTAAATCAGGTCCAGGCCCAAGTTCTGATACCCATCTATTCTAAATGCTAGTATTCAAAATCTCTGAGTCTTGGTTTAGTCCCTCCTCCAGACTGAGATATACTGGACGTATCTACATGTCACCCTATGGTGATGTAGTGATGCAGCATGTCGCCGTACAGTCCCTACAGCGTGCTATAGCAACATAACAATCACAAAGGTCTACACGTGATTGTTAGCTATGTCACTGTAGCAGCACACTTCCCCTCCTATAGCGCGCTGCTACAGCAACGTAGTGGGGAAATTTAAACGTGCAACACCTGTAAGGCACAGTAACGACATCGTTGTACGCTAGCGTGTAGACATGCCCACTGATGCTGTCAGGAATATACTGTTTGAAATACACATATGCATAAATAAAGTGACATCCTAGTCCCATTTAAACCAATGAATTTTTTTCCATAAAGGAGGTAAGATTTCTAATAACTTCACACTTTCTTTACTGCCACATTTTAAACCATGTCTTACTAAAAATATGATACTACTTAGTGTTTATTGGATGCCAAAAAAAAAACAAACAACTTTTCCAAGATGATATAAAGATGAACTTAAGATGCATCAGGCATATCAAAAAATATGACAGTATAAATATAACACAGTTTTTTAATCAATCAATAATTTATAAAGTACAACCTTACCCTTGCTGGCAATGATGTTCCCGTATGATGTTTAAATAGACACCCTAAAGGTTTTGTTTTTCTTTTTCCTCTTCAGTCACTCCATCCATTCTCACTTTCTCCCTCCATTTCTTGCAATGATCTAGGTATACCTTCAAAACTTCTATCCGCTGGATAAAACATGCACAAACCACAGCAGGAGGAGAGGAAGTTACCTGATAGAGAGGCTGAAACAGATACAAGCATTTTTTAGCTTGAACGTAACAGGTCATTTAGATGCTCCGAATTTAGACATAATGAAAACTCCAAGGTGTGGAGTACCTGATGTCAAACAATATAGAGTTATGAACCAGCAGGTTCACTGGCTAAAGAAAGCATTAACATACAGGTAAAGCATTTTGTCATTTTATTATTCTGTGGTTTAAAGCTCTAGTTTCAAAATCATTTGAGCTGGCATTTTGTTCCCTTCCTGGTTGTCTAAGGAGCTATTTTTTGGTCAGCTATGCAGTAATTTTGGCACACCCAAAGAAATTATTTTCCTGAATGCAAATGTGTAACTACATACATGCACAGACAGGTACAGTAGCACATGGGGTACAAACATGCATCCTTTATGGACAAGTAGCAGCCTTGAGGAGAGAGTGACTTCTATATTTCCTTCTTCCCCTCCCCGACCTAGAGTACTCATCTGGGAAACCGCAGACCTGTATTTTGACTCCCCTCACCAAGAAAGGACTTAAACCTATGCCTCTCTGTTTTTCTATTGTAGGACTCTAACCATCACACCACAAGCCAGCCATTATTTAGACTCTTCTCTGGCACTCCTTTTGGAGCTGGACCACTGCAAGAGAGATATAGGCCCAGAGGATGAAAGCAAGTGTGTGTGGCTTAATGAGTTGCCTGCTTGTCTGGAATAGCTGGGGGTCTAGGTTTTAGCTGGGATCTGTGCTCCCAATGATGTAGAAGCTTCTGGCCTCCATCCATTTTTCCTTCTGGCCTCCATCCATTTTTCCAATGACTATATAAAAAGTCTCTGCTTCAAAAGGAGCACCAAAAAGAGCCCGGGTAATGGCTGTACTGGGTTGCAGTGGTTAGTAGTATGCCATGCTGGGAAGTCAAAAAAACTCTTCTTAAAACCCACTGTGGATGAGAGAGGCCTAGAACCTACATCCTCTGCTTCTCAAGACAGTAACCTATTGACAAATGTCCCTGTTCCTCTCCCTTTTGATTCTCATATATGTCTAGTTTGTGTACATATGCAGTCACCTATGCCTATGCCTCCAAAAACCGAATTGTTTTTGGTGTGTGTAAGTACCAAAAAGTACCATATAGATGACCAAAAATGACTATTTAGAAGACCAGGAAAGAATTCATCACCCTTGCATTCTCAGACTTCTTAATGTACAAGGCTTCACCCAAAGCATTCTTATATTTATATGATCAAGTCATATAGACTGAACAAGGACTAGAGGATGAGTTTGTGGAAAGAACAGATCAAATTAGTTTACTATATGAGTCAAAAAGATACTGCTTTGGAACAATTATTTGGGCATAAAAGGACCTCTGTATTGGATCAGTCTATATGTAAGATATGCACATCCTGGATGGTTCATAGTTCTGTGGCTGTGCCTTGCATAATAATACATATCAGAAAAAAGGATAGAGGACATGCAGAACAGGGGAGGGACATCATGAAAGAAATTTGGTGTCTGGAATAATACCAAACTTATAAATAATAATCCACTTCAACATCACCCAGCAAGTTCTGCAGTACAGTTTTGGATGTGCTATATAGCTGGGCTACAAGAGTGTTCCAGCATTTCCCTTGTGCATCTATCTGGCCTCTCTACTTGAAGTTACATGATAATTTGCCTCGGTGTTACTATACATATGAAATATGTTGAGTGGGGTTGAGATGTCAGGAGAGAAAGTCTCCCTGCTCAGTTTTAGTGCTTAGCAAGTGCTGATGCTGGGAGGATCAACAGGAGAAAAACCTGGCTTAGCTATTGAAGCTCTGGAACATGCTCAGCGAGCTTGGTAAGGTAGAATATCATCAGTGCAAAGAGAAGATCCTAAAATTTTACCACTGAATTCTAATTTCTACAGAGCTCCCTCAAACAGTGATTTTTCAGAAGCCAAAAATGGTTGGATTTCGATGGATTTTCATAGGGATGGCAAAAGACACCTGTCTGAAACCATTTTCAAATATGGAGGCACTGGACTTAGTGAAATAATTGTAAGGAACTTTTAACCCTCACAAAACATTACAATTTCCCCCACCTCATCTTTAGAGGAGCAAAACTATTTTGCTGAAACTTTCTCAAAAATGACATCCTTAGTCAGATTTTAACTAATTCACCCCAAAGAATGTATTTTATCTCATAATTTCCTAACCAAATCTGTTAGGATGCTCCTAAGTTCCTTTCCTTACTTTTCACAGTATAGCAACATATACCTCACAACTGCCATCAGCCACAGTGAATCACCTTATTTCTTCAGCTTTAAAAGTTTGGAGTGATGTTAGTCCATTAACATTTATCCCATCCAGCACTGGAAAGGCTGATATAATCATCAGATTTACAACGACAGGTAACTTGAAGTGTTTGGGGGGTTTTGTTTGTTTGCTTGTTTTGTTGTGATGGGCATGAAAGGATTTGCATTTCTTTTTCAAACTGACTTGTGATGATCCAACTTTGTAAATCACTAAAGCATGTATTTAACTTTAAGTCAATGGGTCCTAAGGTATAAGGGCTTCAGAACCTGATGGCTTGAGGGCTTAATCAGTACTTGACTTCCAAGGCAAAAAAATGTGTCTGTATGTATCTTTTTAGCGCATGGAGACTCTCAGCCGTTTGATGGCCCAGGAGGCACTGTGGCTCATGCATTTGGACCTGGAGCAGGAATTGGAGGTGATGCTCATTTTGATGGAGATGAAAAGTGGTCAGCAGAACATAATGGTAGGTAATTTCACAAACATCAAAAATGAGATGAACCTCAGCATGTGTTAAACAGCAGGGGTGTGCGAAACAGGCCCTATTCAATTTGGATTTGGCCCAAATCAGGGACAGTAATTCAATTAATTGATTCAGATCACTGTCCCTCATTCGATTTGGCTGAATCCAAATCTGAAGATTCAATGCTGGTTCAGAGAATCAGCAATTCAGACATAGACACCGCTTTAAATGTTTTTTTCTACATACCTGGAGGTACCAGTACAGCTCATGAACGATGAGATGCTGGGGCGCATGGAGCATCCCACAAGAGCATGGGGGGGGCCCACCAAGTGCTTGGCGGCAAACCCAGAAGTGGACCAGAAGTACTTCCAGTACACTTCCAGGTCCACCACAGAGTGCACTGGGGGCCCCCCCTGGCTTGGCAATCAGCCACGGGGGGACCCCGGGTGCCCCCCCAGACCCAGGAGGAACTAGTTACCAAGCCGGGGAGGCATGGGGGGGGCCCAAGTGTGTTCCCCAGTGGACCCAGAAGTGAACCAGAAGTGCTTCTGGTCCACTTCTGGGTCTGCTGCCAAGTGCGCTGGGGAACCCCGCACTTCTGTGGGACACTCCAGCCACCTGCTAGCTAGAGGTGAGTAGAAAAAACATTTAAAGTTGTGTCTATGTCTGAATCACTGAATCTTTCTGAATCTCTCTGAATCGATTCAGAGGGTTCCGATTCGATTTGGAGAGATTAACGCGTTGTCTGATCTGATTCAGATTCATAGATTTGGCCACCAAATCAAGATGAATCTCCATCATATTGAATCAGGGACCAAAGCTTCACGTATCCCTAATAAGCAGCACATAGCACCACTAAGGACATGTGAACACACTTTGACCAAAAGAGAAAAATTCAATTCTATTCATTTCTAGCCAATCAAAAAATCATTTCTATGAAATTATGTTTCTCCTACTTGTAGGAATGTCCCAGTTTATTGAAACTGCAGGTGCTATTTGTCATTTTAAGTATTATTTTTTTGCAGGTATTAACTTGTACCTTGTCGCTGCTCATGAGTTTGGCCACTCATTAGGTCTCCTCCATTCAAGAAATCCAGCTTCACTGATGTATCCAACATACCAAAAACGCAGGCTACAGGGATCTCCTCTCTCCTTTGAGGATGTACATAAGATTCAAACACTGTATGGTATGGATATATATATTAGGCTCCATATGTCATGCATTCAGATAATGTTGAATTGCCAATATCTGCTGTTTTTAGCATTTTTCATAAATAGAAAAAATAATACAGATATTATATACAATTACTAATAATACAATATAAAATAATGCAATTATTATAATAAAATTATAAAAAATCTTATTTAAAAGTAATTCAAAGCTATTTTTTGTAACTTCTGCTACTGCATTTGCATAGCAAAAATTATTCAGAGTTTGAGAAAACACCATGAAATGCCAATCCAGCAAATTATTTTTGGTGTGTATCTCTGTTCCACTGCATATCTACAGTTCAAAGAGTATTTTCTGATGGATTGATTGTGTTCGTAAACACAAACATATGTGATTAACTTTAAGCTTGAGCCAAGTCCCCCTTAAGTTAAGCATGGCCATAAGATTTTGAAAACCTGGTTCTTTCTTTAAAAATGAATGGCAAAATTCCCATTAACTTTGACTGGGCCATGATTTCACTCATTTTGGAGTTACTAGAAATAATCATACCAAAAACTCAGCTGGTCAGTGTAGCTCCATTGACTCTACAATTTACACCAGCCAGCAATCTGACTACCTTGTGCATACAGTATGGGATATGTTGAGCAACAAATGTATTTCTATGTTTTATTTTGATTTAGGACCAAAGCCCAGCTCTGGAAGAACACACCATTCATATATTTACCAATACTTGAATTATTTTTTCCCAAAACAACTATCAGTTGATGACAAATGTGATGTGAGCCTAACCTTTGATGCTGTTACTAGTTTCGGAGAAAACATTATTTTCTTCAAAAACAGGTTCAGTAAATATTCTCTTATTTTCATTTAAAAGCAGTGGCTTGGTAATTACCAAAAAAATGGGGCTTTCTGACTGATTAGCAATGGCTCAGAAAGGCCATTAATGCACAGAAAACTTTTTTTTATTTTGGATGAAAGCTTGAGCCTATTACAGGGGATATGTTAGGGCTCAAACACAAGTAAAAATGCAACATTTTTATTATAAAGGTAGCGAAAGAAATGAAGAGACTACAGAGAACACCGCTGTAGAATATAGTTACAAAGACGTGTTTATAAAAGTAGTTCCTAATCTTTTTCTGCAGCAAAGCCATTTTCAATTGACTTGTGACCCCACTTCCACACCTAAATGTGTAACTGAGTCTATAGGACTTACAACCCCCTAGATCAGTATTACTACCCAGTTTAAGGTTGTGAGCCTCCATTTGGGAACCACTAGTTTATAAAATTAATCCTATTGAAATGAGGACAGTTCAATGCAGATAACGTGTTTGAAAATATTGATAATTGTACTGAAATTGCTTTTTTAACTTTCAAGAAAAATGTGGATTAAGGATTTATCAACATCACAAGTGAAAGAAGGATTTATCAAAAATTTCTTATCACAAATTAAAGCAAATATCTCTGCTGCTTATGAAGTGTCTTCAAAGAAAACTATGTACATTTTCCAAGGTACTTTATTTTATACTCTACTACAAACTCACTTAAAATTCCATGATGACATATATTCTTATCATTTGAAGAATTCATTATTACAATACCCCAGTTCAGTATTACAAATGGTAAGAGATTTTCTTATCATTTGAAGCATTCAGTATTACGACACCTCAAAATACAACTTGATACTTTCTACTTACTGGAGATAAGTGTGTTTCAAAAGAATAAAGTCTAGAACAGCTCAGGATCTGATGCCTATCTAATGGCGAAAATTAGGGTTGTGCGAAATGGCACCATTCCGTTTAGACTTGAGTTTTGAGGTTTTGACGGAACAGCGTTTCGTTTAAAATTTCATTTCAATTTGAAACCGCTGTTCCATTCTGTTTCATCAAATCAGTGATGCTGTTTCAACGCTGTTTCAATGTTTCGCCCATACACTACAATGGGGAAGCTCGAAACAGCCTCTCTCATCTGGCAGGCAGATGGGGGCCCACAACCCCAGGAGGGCTGCTGGCGCTGTGTCAACCCTCCCAGGGTTGCATCCCTGATCTGCCTGCCAAATGAGGGAGGGAAGTGGGTGCTACTGCCTGGGGCCGGGGAGCTGGGGAAGAGAACTGAGCCCGATCGCTCAGTTCCCCGCCCCAGAGCTACGTTTGATCAGGCTGGGGAAAGGCACTCAGCCTTGCTGGGCTAAGTTCCCATCCCTGGTACTATGATTGGGCTGGAGAAAGGAACTCAGCCCAAATGAGCCAGGGTTACGTTCCTGGATGAGCCACATGGGGTTGCGAAGCCACTGGGAGTGCAGCCCTGGTTCTTCCCTGTCTCCCACCACCTGGCTGCTGGCTCCTTTGAAACTCAAAACATTTCAGAACTTCTGAAACATTTTGGCTAGCCTCATTTTGTTTTGAGGCTGTTTCAAAGCCCTTCATTTGAAGTCAATTTCGCTGTTTCAAGCTCGAAATTAGTCGAAAGTGTCAAATTGAAACAGTCTGCAAAATTTTTCACATATACAGTAAGATTCTGTGCAGAATGGGCTAGTGTTATCTCCCACTAAGTGTTATAAGAAAATATAGTTTCATAGTTTCAGGGTCGGAAGGGACCTAATAGATCTTCTAGCCCGACCCCCAACCAGGGCGGGAGAACAACCCAAAAAAAAAAAAAAAAGCCGCCCTAACTGTGAAGTAGTTTTTTCGGATGTCCAATCTGTACCTCCTCTCCATCAACTTGTGCCCATTACTCCTTGTTATGCCAGCGGGGGCTAGGGGAAACAGCGTCTCCCCCAAACCCTTCTGGTTCCCCCTAGTGAGTTTATAGACGGTCACCAGGTCCCCCCTCAGCCTTCTCTTGTGGAGGCTGAATAGGTTCAGGTCCCGCAGTCTCTCACTGTAGGGTCTGCCCTGTTGTCCCCGGATCATGCGGGTGGCCCTCCTCTGGACCCTCTCCATGTTGTCCACATCCCTCCTGAAATGGGGCGCACAGAACTGGACACAATACTCCAGCTGCGGCCTGACCAGCGTCGCATAGAGGGGGAGGATCACCTCCCTGGCTCTACTCGAGATGCACCTGTGGATGCATGACAAGGTCCGGTTAGCCCTGCCAACCATGACCTCGCATTGTCGGCCCATGTTCATCTTGGAGTCAATAATGACACCAAGATCCCTTTCCGCCTCCGTGCTCTCAAGTAGGGAGTTCCCCATCGTATAAGTGTGCTGCTGGTTCCTACTACCCAAGTGCAGCACCCTGCACTTGTCCGTATTGAAACACATCCTGTTCCTGTCTGCCCACCCCTGTAACCTATCCAGATCCTTCTGCAATCTCTCTCTCCCTGCTAGCGTGCTCACCTCCCCCCAAATTTTGGTGTCATCAGCGAATTCAAACAGGTTGCTTTCCACCCCAACATCAAGATCGCTGATGAAGAAATTGAACAGCGCAGGGCCCAGGACCGAGCCCTGGGGGACTCCACTACCCACCTCCCCCCAAGTCGATATACTTTTCATATACTTTTCATCTTTTAAATAAAATTATACATAATGCAGAATCACTTATAAAGATATTTATTCTGTTTCCTTAAGGTCATGATCATAAACCTATTACTATCAATCAAAAAACTTCCATTAGCCTCAGTAGACTGTGAAGCCCCATAAGACTGTTGATCCAGCGCTCAAGTCTGGCCATCCTGTGCAAAGACCAGGACCCAAGGGGAGGAAATTGCACTTGGGGACCCCATTGCACTTGGGGACCAGCTGGAGATTGTCCCCACCCCAGTCATTACACTGGCAGGAGAGACTCCACCAGCACAAATGACTCAGAGATTTTCCTGATATTGAGGAAGTCCCTGTCATGTGAGGACCTATCCCATTTAAAGTGAAGTTCTTAGTATATTTACAGAATAGGTACATCCTGGATAGTATTAGGTGATGCAGTGATCTTCCCATTGCCTGCCTAATACAAACTCTGTTTATGCAGGATCCAGATTTTGGACCATTAGAAACCTAAAGATGAAAAGAAATCCCTCTACAATTTACACATTAGGGCTTCCACATAACGTCAGTCATGTTGATGCTGCGTTACATATTCAAGAAACAGGAAAAACCCTGCTGTTTGTGGAAGAACACTGTTGGAGGTAAGAGAAGAAACAAACTTCATGTTTTATTTCTAAATGGCCAAAAGGTCTCTTCTTCTCTCTTCTTAAAAGCAAAGGTGATTCAGATCTGGAAGATCAGGGTAAGAACATGCCAGTTCTATGGCATCCACTTTCATCTTGACTCTTTCCTGCAGAGACAAAACTCTACCATAAGCCAGGGGAGGTACATAAACTGGTGTAAAGCCCTGGTTAATCAGGCCCACTCTTACACTGTGCTTTCCCAGGTTCTTGAGATATGCATCTGACAAATTTAACCCTGTAAGCAATGTTTTGCAATCTCCCTTTAATTGTTCCAGAGATTTATTGGAGGCAACATCCAGTGGAGGAAACACCCATGCCACACTGTTGGCATTATGGATCCTGTTCTGATCTCTGCTCCACTGTACAACAGTGCAAGTGAAAACAAACTGGTCCATTGACTTCAATATGTGTTCTACTTGCTTACATTACAGCTGGATTTGGTTCCCATACAATACCATGTCAGTATATATTATGCTTATTTTGTAAAGCCACTGAATGCCAGATTGCTACAAGTGAAACTCTTTTCCCTTGCACATTCAGTATCTGACCAAGTCATACTTCATCATCAGCTCTGCCATCAGCAAGTCAATGATAGAGGCAGAAATAGAACCTAAAATTACTAACCTCTGGTCCCATGGTTAACTACTAGATGCTCCCTGTGGTACTGAGCTTCTGGTCTACCCTAGGTTCCTAATTTGCATACATTTACCAACCAGTAAGTATCTAACCAGTAATCAGAGATGCACAGCATTCAGAGAAAACATGCATACCTGCTCTTTTCTGTCATGGAACATGATCTCTAGTGATGTCATGTCACAAAGGGTCTGAAAATTTATCAGTTGAAATATATATATTGAATTAGATAAATTATATGGATCTTGAAATATAAAGGTGCTTAAAACAGATTGAAGAAAATTCATCCCTAATTTAACTCCAATGAAGTCATAGTTTCATAGTTGGTAGGGTCAGAAGGGACCTAAGCATATAATCAAGTCTGACCCCATGCCACAGGCAGGAAAGCATGCTGGGGTCAAACATCCCTGGCAAGGAGTCTATCTAGCCTCCTTTTGAAGACCCCCCGGGTTAGGGGCGAGCACCACTTCCCTTGGAAGTTGGTTCCAGCTCCTAGCCACCCTGACTGTGAAGTAGTGCCTCCTGATGTCTAGCCTGAATCTACTCTCAATCAACTTATGGCCATTGTTCCTTGTTACCCCTGGTAGTACTTGGGGGAACAGGGACTTTCCCATTGCCTGCTGGTCCCCCTTGCCAAGGTTATAGGCAGCCATCAGATCCCCTCTCAGCCTGCTCTTGTGGAGGGTGAACAGGTTCAGGTCCCATAGCCTCTCCTCATAGGGCCTGCCCTGCTGCCCCCTGATTATGTAAGTGGCCCTCCTTTGGACCCTCTTGATGCTGTCCACATCCCTCCTGAAGTGCGGCGCCCAGAACTGGACGCAGTACTCCAACTGGGGCAACCAGTGTCACATAGAGGGGGAGGATCACCTCCTTAGACCTGCTCATGATGCATCTGTGGATGCATGACAAGGTGCAGTTAGCCTTCCTGACTGCGTCCCCACATTGGCGGCCCATGTTCATTTTGGAATCAATACTGACACCAAGATCCTTTTCTGCCCCTGTGCTGCCTAGAAGGGAGTTCTCCAGCCTGTAGGTATGCTGCTGATTCTTCTTCCCCAGGTGCAACACCTTGCACTTGTCTGTATTAAAACCCATCCTAGTCTCATCCATCCACATCTGTATCCTGTCCAGATCTAAGTCATTTACACAAGTCATTTACACAAGCCATGAATTTGGCCAGTGCAACCCCCTCCCCACCTCACTAAAATGATTAAGTAGTTGAATGATGCTCTGTAGATTTAATGAACTTCTTGTATCCTCTCAGCAACCTTCTTGCATTCATATTTGTACCTTAGTTATGATGAATCTACACATACTATGGATAAGGACTATCCCAAGAACATTTCATATGCTTTCCCAGGAATAAGTGGCAAAGTAGATGCAGCATTTGAAATGACTGGTAAGACTGTAATTTTTTTTAATCAAGAGCTTAAATAAGATATTACTCCCATAAAATGGTAGCTAGTGCAGGAATTACATATTTCACTCTGTATATGTGTATGTGTGTGAGAGCGTAAGCAGGTTAGAGAGCCTGCTGTCTTGGAGGCTGGCTTTGCTCCTGGGAACACCTCAGCCAGTTCTTTCAGTTTAAATGCATAACCCTTGTTCAAACAAACAAACTGAAAAACCAAAACTTTCAGCCCTTCTCTAGGTAGCAGGAGAGGCCCTTTTGCTCTGGCCCCTTCCTGGTACCAAGCTTATCTAGGTTCCACTCTGGACCACTTCTTCCCCACAACTTGACCTCCCTGCTCTCTCTGGGTTTTTAACACCCTGAGAAGTGAATTGCCTGCAGCTGGGTTTCTGCAACAGAGCTATCTGTTCCCACATAAAGAGCCAGGCCACCCTGTTTTATATAGCTATACATAGATTTCATAGATTTCATAAACATTAGGGCTGGAAGGGACCTTGGAAGATCATTGAGTCCAGCCCCCTGCCCCAAGGGCAGGAAGTCAGCTGGGGTCAAAGGATCCCAGCAAGATAAATGTCCAAATGTCTCTTAAAGGAGTCCAGAGTAAGTGCTTGCAGGGGCTATATAACACAAATAATCAGAAGATAGGTAGCGTTGTAGAAATAAGTGAATGCTGAAAGTGTTAATACCAAAAGGAAAGCAAACCATTTGATTCTAGGGAGGTAAAATGGACTCTCCCTGTGCACCATGTAGGGAATTGAGCATGCCACTCTGTCCCCTCAGTGCCTAAATGCTAGGTGTTTTGGCATCTCACTTGGAGGTTCCAACCTCCTCCCATGGATCAAGCCTTAGGTCCCACTAGTATGTGCTTGAAATATTAACCTGTAAAACCATTCTTCTGAATAGGGACAGCTTGAAGCATTTTGTTAAATATTGTTGAAATGGGGCCTGCTGATGAGACCTTTGCTGATCTATACTGAATGATAAGACACATAACCAAATACTGTGCTTGTATCAATTCAACATTAATAAATGCTACTGATAATCAGCTACTGTACATCCTTCCTTCAGCAGCTCATAAAATTACTAAGGCAGGCGACCAGCTAACCTGTACTAACTGTTGAGAGGAGGGTAGCACAAAGATGTAGCACAAACAGGCAAAACTAAAGAATTGTTAAACTAAAGAATTCCATGAGTGGACACTCAAGAAAAGTAAGTTTATTTGAGTTCAGTTTACACTGATTAAGCAAATAGGTTTCCCACACTGGTGACGCATAGGGGGTGCAAGTGCAGCCCCTGAGATCAGCCATGAAACCCCTGGAAGCTCCAGCCATGAAATCGGAAGTGCACTTCCCATTTCACTGCTGCCTCAGCAATCGGCCACTGGGGGAACCTCTCCCTGACCTCCCGATTGGCTGCTGGGGGACCCCCCACAACCTGTCGGCGATCTGGTGCCTCCCCAGACTGAGGAGGCACCGGTCATCCATGGTTTCCCACACAATATTTCATGCTATTTTATTTTCAATACAGGTTTCCTGCACTTCATTATTGACTTCAAATCATACAAGTACGACTACAAATCCCACATCATTGTGGATGTCTTTGATGTGGGCACCTGGTTGGGATGCTAGGAAAATTTGGTTAAAAGGCCATCTCCTCAAGAACTTCAGGAAGATCACATTTTTAATATTTTGATATTCTGTGTCTGATGAAGAATTTAAGAATGAAAACATCTCCTCTTGTATAAGACTTCCTTTCAGTCAAGAAAGTGTTAGTCATAGCATAATTTAATAAATGCAATATATCAAAATACTGTTTCCTAAATACAAATTATTATGAAATGATCACCCAGGTTTATAACTATTTGACCGTATACTACATTAGGCACTATAAACATTTTCCAATAAGCAAGCATGTGACTGTTTTTCTTTGAATGGCAATTATTATACAAAAAATCAAATCAAATCAAATCAAATATTAAGAAATACACATGGGTGTCTTCTGTTCCCCCTCCCCCTCCCTGCAGGTAACTGGGAAGATCATAAGACTCGTGTACTAAACCACCTTTATTATGTATCTCTTACCACTGTTTTTGGTTTATATACAGAAAACACAACAGACTCTGAAAGCTATGGTATGAGCAGAGCCCAATACAATTTTCATGCAGTTCACCTGGAACAGTTACATTCATAAAATCATAGAATCATAGAAAGTTAGGGTTGGAAGGGACCTCAAGAGGTCATCTAATCCAACCCCCTGCTCAAAGCAGGACCATCCCCAATTAGATCATCTCAGCCAAAGTTTTGTCTTGCCAGCCTCCAAGGATGGAACTTCCACCACCTCTCTGAGTAACCTGTTCCAGTGTTTTACTACCCTCCTAGCGAAACAATTCTTCCTAATATCTAACCTACACCTCCTTTACTGCAACTTGAGACCATTGCTCCTTGTTCTGTTATCTGCCATCACTGAAAATAGTCTAGCTCCATCCTCTTTTGAACCCCCCTACAGGTAGTTGAAGGCTGCTATTAAATCTCTTCTCAGTCTCCTCTTCTCTAGACTAAATAAGACCAGTCTCTCCTTATAAATCATGTCCCCCAAACCCCTCACCATTTTTGTTCCCCTCCACTGGGTTCTCTCCAATATCTCCACATCCTTTCTGTAGTAGGGGGCCTACATTCATTGAGAAGTTAGATCCCTGGAATAAATGGTACCAGTGGAATGGAAGTGGGGGCCACAACCTAGACAGACTTGAGAACTAGTAAACTAAACTGAACTGATACAGTATAAATGGCTAAGTGATTCTGCAAAGGAATGACAGCAGTGAGCACAAGAACTAATCTGAGACGGATGTCAATGGAAAAACATGATGATTGAAAGGAAAGGTGACATTAGACAAGCCTCACACATGGGAATCAGGCAGCTGTTTCTAGTGAAGAATGATAAAGAGAAAGAACAGGGTCCAGAAAACATACAGGGACCCATATACACCCACAGGTCAACACCAAGGAGACACATTAAGATACAAGGAAATCACTTTGGAATCAGAACATTGGCAGACACTTCCACTTTTTGAGGTAGTGTGGTTGGCAAAAAGCCTACTATGCCAATTCAGAATTACTACAGACCTGCTCTCCTGCATGGAAGGAGACAGAGCCTATGTAATACATCGATTGGTGCTCCCTGAATGTAACAGGGCATAGTCTGTTTTCTGTAAGAGAACCTAGGCCTCTCATCTTCCTGGGTTTAAAAAAGAGATACTTGCTGATCCTTTTTGGAAGAAATACCATGGTAAGACCGAACAATGGACTATCAGATTGGATTCTGAATGCTTCAGACAGCCAGTGTTCTTCTCACCTTCCCAGGGTGTTTTTGCTGAGTTAGGGCAGGGCTTTGTCCTTTGTGAATACAGTACTAGTTTACCTCTTTGAATGAAACATTAAATGGCTTTCTAAAGGCCTGCTCATTCAACTACAAAGGAAACATTCACACTCTGATGATTTGGATTTCCCCCCAAGCACCAATTAACCTTATAGTAGTGAATGGACACTACAGGAATGTGCCTACAACCCAAACTTCCAGAACCATGTCATCATTAAGCTCTCACCTTTCGTTAAAAAGGAAACTTCTAGCCCTCATTTTTGGCATTATAATCTGACTAGAACAGAGACCTCTTCCTGGGACTGAGAAAAGCCTGAAAAAAATGTTCTTAAACAAGTAAACTGCCCAATGCATATCGATGGGGAGTTTACTCCAAAACCAACTGCTCTAGAGGGCCCCTGACACACTACCCCAATGAAAGACTTTGTACCATTGAAAAAGTGTGTAGCGGGGCCAGCCTGCCCTTTTAATCAGATATCCCATCTGTTAGAACTTCACTGCTGAAGGAATCCTCTTGTTGACAATAACATCTCATGTATAGGGGGGATGCCCTTTTTGTTCAAAAAGTGTAGAAAGCTATTAGGGGAAAAGAGAGGCCTACTCAGTTGCCCCAGCCATTACCACTCCAAATGGTGTCTAACCTAACCCTAAAGTATCTACAGCCTGTAATTTCCTAATTACCTAAGATGCCCATATTAACATTACTGATGCACACACAGAAGCACCTCAGTGTAGAAAATGTGAGACAACTTAGCTTCAATCTCATTTTTAGGCCTTATCAGGATTCAAAAGAGAGTTCTTTCTCTGCCCTACTTGCTTAGGTCTGTTCCCACCCAGGTGAGCGACCGTTTAACCACTGTGTTACAGTCATGCTTAACATTTCTTCATCTGTCTCTCTGGCCCAATAAATATTTAATAAAACCTTGTTTAAATGGAACAGCTTCAGATAGACTGAAATTACCTTTCCTACCCCAGCCTTGCATGTCAACTGGTAGTTAAGGCATTAACATGGAAGCTGGGTGTTCAAATCCCATTAGATAGAAGAGAATTGAGACTAGGTCTCCCAAATCATGCTATGATAGTCCTCTGGTATAGTAAAAAAAAAATCTTTCTCCAGTTATGTTTCTGGATTTGAAAATTTCTGGATCCCCACTCAGGTTTCATAAAAATAGCTTAAGCATCTCATTCTAGAATAGGGAATTATGCTAATCCTGAGTGAATGGAGTCACCTAATACCCAAGTGGGGCATGCCACTGTCTTCAGAATTTTCTATTGCCTAGGGTAGGTGATTTCCCATTCAGCCTCCTGGCTTTTGTAGATCAGTCTTAGCCACTTTACCATCTTCATCCCTTGTATAGGGAGTCTACAACTCTAACTCAGACATTGTGAATTCCAGAAGGAAGCATTCAGCATTTTAGTGCTTAAGACCCTCTGTGGATCTAGCACTTAAGGTTTATAAAGGGTTTTGAGACCTTTGGCCATTTTTAGACAAGTGTGGATGTTTGGTGTCGCTACTTGTCCCCAGGGAACGCCTATGCCACACATGTTTCGGCATGTGGCAAAGTTACCTCAGGTGGTGTAGGGGAGGCTGAGGCCAGCACATTTCTGAAGGTTTAAAGTGCAGTCATAACAGTTTGGGTGTGCTGCCCAAATTATGCTGATAAGTGTAATTTGGGGCCTGAGTCACATGGAATAAGAATATTACAAATTTGTACTGTAATTCTCCTCAAATATTAACTATAGTTTCATGAAGGACAAGGTTTATCTCCAATTCATTGCTTTGTAGAAAAGCAGTTCAAATGCTATAGAATGTTTTAGTTTTGAATGGCTGCTTGATTTAATCATATTTGTGACAATAGTAGTTGCTATTTATATGCAAGGCAATAAATAGTTTTGGGTCTCTGTACCCAAAACTAAAGAATTGACATTCCCATAAAATATACTTGTGTTCCTATGCAAACAAGCATGTTGATCAGAACTGGCCAAATATAATCGGGGCCTTTACTGGGAAGTGGGAAATGTGGATCCAAAATCCTCTGAGTGATATAGTTTGGATCTAAGGTCTCTCAGTTCTTGGACAGGTACTAGGGCTGTGCGAAAAAGCACCATTTTGTTTCAACTTCCATTTTGCCGTTTCACAGCACAGTGTTTTGTTTCAAGTTTTGTTTCATTTCAAAGGCACTGTTCTGTTTCATTTCATCAAAACTGTTTCACTGTTTCGACACTTTTTCAATGTTTCGCCCATTGGCTATAATGGGGAAGCACAAAACTGCCTATAACTTTGTCATTTCTTGTTTGATTTGGATGAAACTTGCAGGAATGGTAGCCCCTGCTGAGATCATGATGCTTGCCAAGTTTCAAGGAGATGGGTACAGGTATTTCTGGGAAACTGTACCTCAAACTGTTCAGAGCAAAACTTGTATCACTTGTAAGTGTGAAGGCACAGAGAAAGCTCAGTTCAAGCAATGTTTTTTGTGCTGTTTTTCCGTCCCTCCCCCAGAGCACTGGGATTGGAAGGGACCTCAGGGAAGGATCACAGTCACTGTCCAGCTACACAGTCAATATCAGAGCAGTCCTTCCCCCCTCTTCTTCCTCCCTCTCCTTAGTTTCTCTTTAGCTGCAAACAAGCCCAGCTTCGAAAGTCGAAACGTTTTGAAACTTTTGAAATGTTTTGACTGCCCCATTTCATTTCTAGGCTGTTTTGAAGCCTTTCATTTCATTTCAGTTTTGCTGTTTCAAGCTCAAAATGAGTCAAAACAGCGTCAAAACCAAACAGCTGGTGAAGTTTCACACAGCCCTAGCAGATGCATTAACTACTAGGATATTGAGCTAAACATAGGATGGGTCCTTCTCTATCAGTTATTAGCTGTGGCTTTACCCTGATTAAAGTTTCAGGGACTTGCACAAAATTAAGCACTGCCTAAAGATGAAATAGGATTTGTGCCTAGGTGTATGTAAAATAGGGCATTAGGTCAAGAAAATTATTCACCACAAATGAATATCATTTCTAGATATAGCTGTGAACTTAATTGATTTTTTCTATTTGCTTGCCAAACTAAAACTTCCAAAAATGCTTTTGGGTTAAACAAAATGTTTTGTTCTATCTGAAATATTTCAGTTTTAACTTTGGGAGGGGGGTATTGGTTTTATTACATTTTTAATTGAATTAGGTGCATTTGTCTGGAATCATGATTTTTAAATGAAAATCATAATGGTTCATTAAAAATATGGAAAATAATTATTTTCCACTTTTCCAGAATGTTCTTGGTCAAAGGTATTCACTCAAATTCAGCAGAAATTTGGGAAAAGTTCCAGCAAATACATTTTTTCCCCTGAACTTTCACCCACTTGTATTTTTGTTTAATAATTATAAACATACAGTGTTTAAAATATTTTCGCGAACTGTGCCCTTTCTCTATGATAGCACTAAATTTACTTTTACAACATGCATATGCATACTTGGACAGGGAAGGCTCAGGTAAGAATTATTGTTTGGAGTGGACCATCATGTCTCCTCTGTAAATATGTCCTTCACCATCTAGTTTCATTAACCTGAAAGTATGCTTTTAACAACAGTTCTAAAGTACTTGATCCATTTACTGTTATCCCCCACAATACCTCTGAGATAATTAATGGATTATATCATATTTGAAAAACATGTGAGTCATTTAGGTGGATCACATCAACTCCATTAAGTCTGTGAGAAACAGTGGAGAAACTTTTGCCGTCAGATGGAAAACCTGCTGGAAGACATGAGGACTGTTTGGATAGTTCTCTTCATTTTGTCGAACTCTGGATATTATATCTGCATGGCCTTGCAGAGTGAGCATGGAGGAACAAATCAGCATGATTTCATGTATGCTAAGGTAGGTGCAAATCGCTTCACAATATAACAGACACTTGAACAAGTGTCCTATGATCTCAAAACTACACGGATGAATATTTATTGGACCAAAACTGAGCCCTCCTCATGTAAATGTTACTTAGGGACCATGTTCTGATACCATTACTCGCACTGAGTTGCAGGCTCTGTAAACAGTCTCACTGAAGTCAATGAGACTATGCATGGGCAAGAGGCTGTTCATTTTAAGTAAGGGTGGCAGAACCTGCCTCTGTGAGCTAATACCTGCAAATCTTGGCTGCTGTACACATGCTCAGAGGTGGGGGGTGGGATGTAGAAAATACAGCGGCTCCTGAACAACTGCTTTAATTAAAATGGCTCACCACTATGTGTATTAAGCTCCCCTGCATTTCAAAATGGCCACAGGGGTATTTGAACTAAAGCTCATTCTAAAGCACCCCTGAAGCCATTTTGAACATGGAGGAGCTTAATACACATGACAGTGAGGAGACGCTGGAGCATTCTTAGCAGAACATGAATGAGCATGTCTATAAGCAGCCTTTGTTGTTAGGAGGTTGTAGGAATTTTGCCTGAATAAGGGACATGATATTAAATTCCTTGCCTTCTATTGCCCAAACTTGTTTTGAATCTAGCTGACATTCTGGTTGTTCAAGGACACATAGGGTGCCCAGAGCAAGGCCTGTAACAAATGCCTTCATGGGCAGGGGAGGGGAGGGAAAAGAAGTCATAACAGTAGAAAGTCTCCATGAGATATCAATGTTGGAGTGCACCTGAAAGTGTCTACTCCCTTGGTCATAAAGGTGCCATATATCACTAAACAGAATGCTAGTTAAACTCCCAAATCTACCTTCTTTGGAGCAAGCTGTTCATTGGTATTATGGCCTTGGTTTCCTCATATCACAAAAGCTCTAAGAACTGTTGTGATGCCCAGATGTTGGTATTGTAGACTGTTATTTACAAAATGGCAAAAGATAACTCAACTGAGAGATTAGTTCAAGCAAGAGGCATTACTTTAACTGCAGTGTACATATAAAGCAATACTTTTGTGCCAGCTTAATAATGTTATAATAAGAACATTAATCAGGATTGAATGTGAAGTGCATATCACTGGCACTTAATAATTATTTCATTATAATAGGGAACCAAATTCATACTGTTTTTGCTCAGGCAAAACTCCTTCAGTGGGATCTGGGCTGAGTAGGACCTGAATAAAGTCTACTTAAGAAGTTTACAGTTTGGTCCACATCATAAATATAATTTCAAATTTTAAAATATTCTTATTTTTACAATATGATGACTTTTTGGTAGTCACATACATGAAATGGGTTTGGTAGTCTCAGTTCAATTCCAATTAAATTAGTCCACGGAGTCAACACACAAAAATTACTATCCCAGCTAGCGCTAATGATAACTTTTGTTGATAAGCTCAGAATAGAAGCCTCAATGTAATATTAGAGGCTGAACTACCATCAAACCTCTAGATATGGGCTTTGCAGCTGACGCTAGAAAGGTCAAAAAGTATGAAGTTTATATTATTGTTTCCTTTTCTAAACTTGTGAAGTGAATAAATTTCACTTTTTAGAGGTCATCTAAATACTCTGCCCCCCCCCAAAAAAATTATGCAAATCAAATACTATTTGAAAGTGTACACAGAATGCATTTTTTTTCCATCTTTTAGGTTGGTCTAATAAAAGATATCAAATTTACCCAAAGAACCTTGTCTGCCTACATCCTTAGATCAACACGGCTACAATCGACACCCCTGTACTTCTTTAGAGTCATATAGGTCTAAAAATGGTGCGAGTTACATGAGAATCAAGCACAACAAGTCCTTCCACCAAAAAATAAGTAATAGTTCATCAAAATGAAACGATAGATTTTGGGAATAAAATATTGATGAATTTATTGATTGGACTGACTGAATTTTCAGGGTTAATTTTAAATAATAGGGAAATGTATAAAGAGTCAGAAAAGACTACTAATGACTGACTGGCACAGTTTAGATTTAGGATTTTTACTTATTCACAACCAGAATTACTTTGTTTTGTCGTCTCACTCATGCTGAATAGTACCTTACTTTCAAAGACCATGAAATACCGGTCATATGCATTTCATTGGGATTGCCTTTAGGATAAAGGACTGTTAACCATGAGTAAGGAAATCAGACTGGCCAAGGTGAATCACAGAACCACTAGAAGGGACCTCAGGAGGTCATCTAATCCAGCCCCCTGCTCAAAGCAGAACCATCCCCAAATAAATCATCCCAGCCAAGGCTTTGTCTAGTTGGGGCTTAAAAAACCTCTAAGGATGGAGATGCCACAACTTCTCTGGGTAATCTGTTCCAGTGCTTTACTACCTTTTTAGTGAAACAGTTTTTCCTAAGATCTAACTTAAACTTCCCTTGCTGCAACTTAAGACCACTGCTCCTTGTTCTGTCATCTGTCACCACTGAGAACAGGCTAGCTCCATCCTCTTTGAAACCACCCTTTGGATAGCTTAAATCCCCTCTCAGTTTTCAATTCTCCACACTAAATAAGCCCAGTTCCCTCAGCCTCTCCTCAGAAGTCATGTACCCCAGCCCCCAAACCATTTTTGTTGCCCTCTCCTGGACTCTCTCCAATTTGTCTACATCCCTTCTGTAGTGGAGTGCCAAAAACTGGACACAGTACTCCAGATGTGGCCTCACCAGTGCTGAATTGAGGGGACTAATTACTTCCCTCAATCTGCTGACAACACTCCTACTAATACAGCCCAGTATGCCATTAGCCTTTTCTGCAATAAGGGCACACCTTTGGTTCATATTCAACTTATAGCCCATCGGTCCCCAGCCTGTAGCACTGCGTGGGACTGTTCTGTCCAAAGTGTAGGACTTTGCACTTGTCCTTATTGAACCTCATGAGGTTTCTTTTGATCCAATCCTCCAGTTTGTCATGGTCTTCCTGAATCTTAGCCCTGCCCTCCAATGTATCTTCTACTCCCCACATCTTGGTGTCATCTGCTAATTTGCTGAGGGTGGAGTCAATCCCATCTTCCAGGTTGTTGATGAAAAAGTTGAACAAAACAGGCCCCAGGACCAACCCCTGGGGAACTCCACTTGATACCAGCTGCCAACTGGGCACTGTGCCATTGATTAGTCCCCTCTGAGCCCAGCAATCCAGCCAGTTTTCTATCCACCTGACAATCCATTTGTCCAACCCATACTTCCTTAGCTTTTTTGCAAGAATATTGTGGGAGACTGTATCAAAAGCCTTGCTAAAGTCAAGGTATATCACAACCACTGCTCTTCCCACATCCAAAAAGCCAATCATCTCATCATAAAAGGCAATCAGGTTGGTCAGGCATGGCTTGCCCTTGGTGAATTCATGCTGACTGTTCCTAATCATGTACTCCTCCAATTGCTTAGAAATGGATACCTTAAGGGCCTGCTCCCCATGATTTTTCCAAGGACTGAGGTGAGGCTGACTGGTCTGTAGTTCCCTGGATCCTCCTTCTTCCATTTATTAAAGATGGGCATTATATTTGTCTTTTTTAATCATCTAGGACCTCTCTCAAATTGCCATGAATTTTCAAAGATAATGGGTGGATACTCTGCAATAACATCAGCCAACTCACTTAGCACCCTCAGGTGCATTGCATCTGGCCCCATGGACTGTACATGTCCAGTTTTTCTAAATATTCTCTAACCTGTTCTCTCAGCACCGTTGACTGATCACCTGCTTTCCAAACTGTACTGCCAAGTGCAGTAGTCTGGGAGCTGACCTTGCCTGTGAAGCCTGAGGTGAAAAAGGCATTAAGTACTTCAGTATTTTCTGTATTGTCTGTCCCTAAGGGCACTTACACACACGCGGAGAGCCTGCTCCAATATGCTGGAAGCTCCATTCATTAGGTGGATTCTGTCTCTTCCAAACAATCCTTCTTCTTGGAACAACATCCCATGGTTGAAGAAGCCAAAGCCCTGCTAGCAACACCATCTGGGCAGCTATGCATTGATCTGCAGGATGCATCTTTTTCTGTCTGGGCCCTTCCCCTTGACTGGAAGGATCAAGGAAGACACCACCTGAGCACCTGTTCCCACCACCTTTGCACTCAGGGCCCTGTATTTACTTTAGATCTGCTCAGGGTCACTACTCCTGGGAGTATCATTGGTGCCAAAATGAATAGGCAGCATGGAGTAGCAGTCAGAGGGCTAGATAAGTCTCAGTAATCCTTCTGTGACATCTCAGATCTGGGCTTCAGGCCAGCAGCAGACCTCCCAAGACAACAGGTCAGGCTGGCAGATGATGCCTCAATCCTCCAAAGAACAGAGTCAACAACCACCATCACCCATCACTTCCTCTTTGTGGCAATGGTCTTGATCCTCCCAACCTTGGAAAGGCCTGGCCTGGCCTCTTCCACCAATGGAACATATTCCTCGTCCACCATTGCCTGGGCTCTATATCTGGTCTTCAGGCAAACCACTGCAGGTGGAGATGAAGATTTCTGTTTGCTGCCATAGATCACAAGCTTCCAGCTTCTACCTTCCTGGGAATCCATATCCCCTTCCTTCTTTAACACTGCCTGTGGCAGTCCTTCCTCTGCAGTCCTAGAGGTCTCCTCCAACATTGAATTGATGCATTCCTCATGACAGAGGATGCTTCAGAGCCTTGCCACCTCCTCCTGCAGCTCTCTTGCCTGCTTCCTGAAGGACACCACCAGGAGCTACCACTCACATTGCAGGTACTCCCCCACCTGCCTGTCACTGGAAGGAAGCTGCAAGCTGCAGTCTCCATAGCACCAAACCAGGACCTGGGTGGAAGCCTCAACAGTGAGCAGTCCTGCCTAGACACCTCAGAGGTGCAAGCAGAGGAATAGCTGGCAGAAGCAGCGCCTCTGTGATTGCAATATTCTCCAGCCATGTCTTTGGGTCTCCCTTCCTGCCCCTTTTTCTAAGCAGACCTTCCCTAGCAAACTCCCCTGTAATCTGGCCTGTTTGCTGCTCCTTGGTCCTGAAAGTTTCCCTTTTCCCTGCTTCCACTCATCAGCCTTACAGTGAAGGAAAGTGAGTTTCTAGGCAAACTCCATAGTGAACTTCCCCTCACTTGGGACTGTAGTTAAGCAAGGGGCTAAGTATTGGTCTAACTCCTGAGTTTTAGCTACTTGCACTAAATAGATGTAGGTTAGCTACTCTTAATTAAATAAATAATTTACCTTAAAGGCTCCCTTTCAAAGAAGGGAGCTGTGAACTGATTTGCAATCTGCTTGCAAACTACCTCATTTGCTGTTCCTGTTCACTCAATCCCTGGTCACTTAGGGAGTCTCCTTGTATACCTTTCTGGGCCTGGCTTTGCCCCTTTTTTAGGGCTTTTGTCCAACACAGGCAGCAATCACACAGCAGTCACTCAGTTAACAGCACTCCCAAATGTTCAAAGCCCATGCCCAACACACACACAGCCCACCAAACAAACACTCAGTAAACCAGACACAGGCAGCCCTGGCTCACGTACCTTCCTGGAGCAGGATCTGGTACCTGGTTCCTCTTCCTCAACCCCTTCCTCCTCTTGCCTAGAAAGGCAATCCAGCTGTGGAGTCACCCTAGCCTGTTGTGTGCCCACAGGCTAGACATGCCATGGACTGGAAGGCGCCTAGGCCAGGTGGGACCAAGGGACCCACTGAGGGCCAGACAAAGTCTCTCTGTAGGCTGGGTGCTGTATTTTGCCCGCCCCTTTCCTAAAGCCTGTCTTGATAACTCCCTCTCTATTTAAGGGCAAGCTCTTTAACCATTTTCTCTATATTACTAGAGAGGTAAAATAGAAATAGAAGTATTTTCTTGTTAACTTGTGAAGTGTGGTTAACTGGTTTTTGTGAAGTGCTTAAACACACTTTTAAATTTATCTCAATACCTGAAAGAAGAAGGCTTAAGAATAAAGTACTTAAAAATTATATTTCACTGAAGTGTGGCCCATGTTTTGAACATATTTTGAACCTACCACTTTCATACAGAAATATCTGCAGCAGTTTTATAGCATGGATCCAGTCTCTTCAAGGACAGCAAAAAGGTATATTAGAGCTGTCAGTAGCAAGATGAAAGAGATGCAAGGGTTCTTTGGTCTCCATGTGACTGGTAAATTGGACACTCAAACAGTGGCAAAGATGAAAAACTCTCAATGTGGGGTCTCTGATGTGAAGAAACATGAGTTCTATATAAAGAAGCCCAAATGGAAGGGAAATACAATAACATACCGGTAAGTGCTTATGACTAGACTCTTTTGTTTCTGTTTTAGCAAACAGTATGTAGGTGATTTATGCTATGCTCCCATAGCATATTAAAGAACTAAATAATTTTTAAAAATCCATAGCTTATCTATAACAATGGTAACATATTCTATAGCTGGTCTGTTCTGTGAAGTACCTAAATTGTTCCCCTTTGCCAAAGAAAACAAATCCAGAGGTAAGGAACCCATGGTGTGTCATGCTGTTCCTGACATTACTTTATTTGTGGTCCCATGTAAGTACTTTAGAAATGCCTACTGTTACCACTTTACATTTTTCAAAGCTCTATACCAGGGGTGTCAAACAGGCCCCACATTCTGAAGCCATTCCACAGGGTTAGGACAGTATAGGTACAGTACAGTGCAGTATAGGGCTAGTACAGTGTAGGCCCCACAGGCTACTTGTAGCATACATGCTGGCTCCAGCCCCATGTAGCAAGTGCAGCACACATGCAGCTCCAGCCACGCACATGGCACAAGACCAGGACATATGCTACACACAGAGCATAAACCAGTATGGAGTGTGTGCTGCATGTAGTGCCTGCACCAGACTAGCCTTGCGCGCTGGCTCTGGTACACAGAGCTGGTCTAGGAGCCCTCTGGCACACAGAGCTGGTCTATGAGCCCCAGGTCCAGCATACAGGGCCAGTATGGCATAGGTGCTGTAGGTAGTGCTCACTTGAGACTACACCAGGTGCTGCATGCAGCACATGCCAGCCCCAACCCCAGCCCCAGCCCACCACATGCATCACATGCTGGCCCCAAGCCTCACATGGCATGCAGTACAGGGGGCAGTCTGGGAGGCATGCTGCATGTGGCCCCCACACTGGACTGGCCTTGTGGGCTAGCTCTGGCACACAGGGTCAGTCTGTGAGCCCATTCCAGACCAGTCCCAGATCCAGCATGTAGGCACCACATGTAGTGTATGCCCCAGACTGGCCCTGGGCACCGTGTGCAGCCCATGTCAGATGGGTTCCATGCATCATATGCAATGAGCAGGGGTGGGGCCAGCATATACTGCTTACAGCACACAGGCTAGACAATAGGGCTCTACAAGCCAGATCCAGCCCACAGCCCAGATCTTTGACACCCATGCTCTAAACAATATTAACTAACTACTGATTAACTGGCTAATAAAATGTTCACCCTATTCATGGTAGATTTTATGCTCACATTTGACAGATTCAGAAGACTAGACAAACAGAAGCTAAGACCCACCTTTTCAGAACTGAGTGCCTACGTTGTATGTGATTTAATATATAGATATGTAAACTCATAGTTTGATTTTTCAGAGGTGCTAAGTGTGGCTTATAGGATTTCAAGAACTTTGAAGACTATCTGTTCATTGTTCCAATGCCATTAATGCACCAGAAAGAGTTTGAAAGATGTGTTGGGCAAAAAAAGTTATGGTTGAGTTTGTTGGAAATTAGACATAGCAAGGTATGTTATGAAGTGAGGCCAGATGGGACTCATAAACAAGGACTCACTATTACAGTAATATTAGCTCTTAGACATCCAGGTAGAACAGGGGTGGGCAAAATACAGCCCACAGGCCAGATCCAGCCTGCAAGGCCATTCTATCCAGCCTGTGGGGCCCCTAAAAAATTAATATTTCTCTGCCCTTGGTTCCTGTCAAAAGTGACAGGAACCAAGGGCAGTAGGACCCAGGAGAAGCCCGGTGGGCTCCAACAACAGCCGGGCCCACCTGGCCCCGCTCACCCAGCCGGAAGCCCCACCTGGGGCCTCTGGCCTGGGAGCATGTGGTTGCCCCGCGCTGGAACCGCAGGTAAATGGGGGGTGAGAAGGGTAGGGGGGACCCTGGGCAGGGAAGGAGCGTAGGGGAGAAGCAGCCCCTTCCCCGTCCCATGGCTGGCACCCCGTGCTGCAGCTGCTCGCAGCCCCTGTGATGCTGCCTGTGCCTGCTCCGAACAGCCCTGTGCGAGCTGCAAATGGCTACAGCAGGGAGCGCCTGCCAGAGGGCAGGGGAGGGGCTGCTTTTCCCCCCACACACAGCTTTTCCCTGGGCTCCTTCATTGCATGGAGAAAAGCAGCCCCTTGCCGGCCCCATGAGTGGCCCTATGGCTAACACGCTTCCTGCTGCAGGCGCTCACAGCCCACATGGGACTGTCTGGAGCAGGCACAGGCAGTCTGAGGTGGGCTCTGAGTGGCGGCAGCATAGGGCACTGGGCACTGGGTGGGTGAGGGGCTGCTTTCCCCCGCACCATGCTCAGCACCACCTTGTAACCCAGGCCCACTGCCAGACTGGCAGCAGGGCCAGGTTACAAGCTGGTGCTGAGCATGGGGAAGAGTGGCCCCTCACTCACCGTGTGGCTGGTGCCCTGAGCTGCAGCTGCCCACAGCCTGCCTAGGACTGCCTGTGCCTGTTCCAGACAGCACTGCATGGGCTGTGAGCACCTGCAGCAGGGAGCACCGGCCATGGGGTGGGCCAGGGGCCACTTTTCCCTGCGCTCAGCATGAACTTCTTCCCTGCTGGCAAGCAGGGGGTCGGGGCTGTGTGCAGCCCCCCACCTGTACTGCAGGGCTGGGGGGCACTGGGTGTGAGTGGGTGGGGAGCCAGTGGGAGCATGGGCCCTGGACTGGTGCCCCGGGGTCAGTGCGAGCAGGGCCCAGAGCAGGGTGGCAGGAGCATGGAGTCCCAGCTGGCAGGGACTCTATGGAGCCGACCCAGCTCCCCCCTCTCCCTGCTGGTGCAGCCTAGCCCAGGTCCATGGACCCCTGCCAGCCTGCACCCCGCTTTGGGCCCCATCGGTGCGGCCCTGGGACATTGGTCCCAAGATATTGGGACATTGGTTCCAAAATGGTGACCAGAGGGTGGGGCACCTGTCAAGGGGTGGGGCTACCCATGTGGCCCTCAACAGCCTTCCAAAACTGGGTAAGCAGCCCTCTGCCCAAAATAACTGCCCACCCAGGTAGAAGATTCACTATTAAGGCCTAGTGAGAAGAATGTAACCTTTTTCTCTGGTGTGGATGGACCTTGCACCAATGATCTATATCTTAGTCACTGAAAATGTGGGTTGCAATGAGACTTCGTTGAACCACACATTGAGTTCACATAAAAATAAAAACTACAAATGTCTATGGATAACTTAAAGCATAGCAGCAGATTATAACAGTGCTCCAGGATCTAAACTAGTGTGAGAGAGATTTATATTGCCTCTGTAGGTTTTATGCACATAAACATTCCCTTTACACAGAAGGAATTGTCCCAAATAAATGTCCAGCTTTTTTAGGTCAACTTAGCATTATTTACATGAGGCTCAATGAACCTGGTAGACCAGAGAATGCAGCCCTTTGATCACATAACTCACAATTTTAAATAACTGCATATTAATATTTGTGCTTTCTGAACTTTTTTTTAAATGAAGGATACAGAATTACACCAACAAACTGAAGCATGAGGAGGTGGAACAAGTAGTTGAAATGTCACTAAAGGTTTGGAGTGATGTCACACCACTAAATTTTGTGAGAAAACACAGTGGAGATGCAGATATCATGATTACATTTGCTTCTAAAGGTGCCTTGTTTTTTCTGTACTGCTTTGTGAAGAATATGTCCAGGCATTTTGAAGTGCTAAGGTTCTTTTTTTGGAAAAATTAACATATACCTCAAGTCTGTGTGCCCAGCACAGTTCCCCATCCATTTTGTCCAAAGACTTAAATGAAATGGGCAGTGGTTTGTCTGGAAAATGGAGCTGAGCCGGAGGGGCCACTGGATGGTGCTTAATCAGTTTGCTGGTTAAAGAACTATATTGGGAAGTCAAAGGGGTAAAGGTTCAAACTCTGTCTGTGTAAAGGGTGCATAGAACCCAAATCTCCCACTTACTAGGTGAGAGCCCACTCAGCTACTAGGACTAGAATGCAGTATTCTTCCTTTCATCTCTAGTTGTTAGTCATCAGGTGGTAGCAAGCTACATTTCCATGACTTACATGCACTTATGCATCTAGAATAGACATGTGTATGTAGCCATACTTGCCTAGGACGAAGGAGTAACCAAGGGTACCTATCAGGGGGGTTGAGTTTCTCTATACTAGTGCTAGGAGCATGGGGAATAAACAGGAGGAACTCACACTCCTGATTGCAAACAAAGATTTCAGTCTGGTTGGATTAACTGAAACTGGGTGGGACCCTACCCACGATTGGGCAGTAGACATTGAGGGCTACAGGCTGTACAGATGAGATAGAGTGGAGGAAAAGGGAGTGGGCGGCGTTGTTCTCTATGTTAAGGAGCAATACACATCTTCCATAATCAAGATGGGATCAGAAGAGGGGCAAATTGAGGTACTATGGGTCAGAATACAAGGGGGTTGGGGTGAAAGGGACTTGGTAGTCGGGGTCTATTATAGACAGCCACACCAGGAGGATGAGCTAGACCTGGAATTCTCAAGGCAGCTCTCAGAGGCAGTATGCTCAAGGGACATGGTTGTAATGGGTGACCTAAACTACCCTAACATCTGCTAGGAGGAGCAATCAGCTAAATCTAATCAGGACCTTCACCTAACACAGGAGGTGTACAGTCCCACTAGGGGAAGTGTCTTGCTGGACTTGGTGTTTGCTACAGGGGATGACCTAGTGAGAGATCTGTGGATACAGGGTAACCTAGTGGATAGTGACCACCAATTGTTGGAATTCACTATCCAGTGGAAGGTGGGAAAGATAACCAGTAGGGCAGAAGTGCTAGACTTCAGAAAGGCAAACTTCAATGAGCTCAGGAGATTAGTAAGAGAGGCACTGAAGGACAGGAGCATTGGCAAGATGGCAATCCAGGAAGGGTGGTCATTCCTCAAGGGAACAATCCTTCGGGCACAGAAAGGAACAATCCCATGACACATAAAGGGAGGCAGAGGGGCCAAGAAACCCTCTTGGCTGAACAGGGGAATCCAGAAAAGCCTAGGGGCAAAAAAAAGAAGCATACAGACTGTGGAAGAAGAGGGTAGCCACCAAGGAAGAGTATACTTACTTGGCTCACACTTCTAGGGAGTTAGTTAGAAAGGCCAAAGCAGTAATGGAACTCAGGCTGGCATCACAAATTAAAGACGAGAAAAAGTCCTTCTTCAGGTATACAGGGAGCAAAAAGAAGGTGTGCAACAACATAGGACCCCTACAGGACAGACTAGAGCAATTGGTGACAGATAGAAGTGACAAAGCTGAGCTCTTCAATGAGTTTTTTGCATCCATATTCCTGAACACAGATAAAGACATATCTCCCAGTTGGATTGTCACCAAGCACAAGAGGGACACCAACCCACCAACAGTTCACACTGACCTAGTGAAGGGACACTTGGAAGGGCTGAATGTGTTTAAGTCAGCAAGCCCAGACAATCTTCATCCACGGGTGCTGAGGGAATTAGCCAGTGTCATAGCAAAACCACTGGCAAGACTGTTTGAGCACTCATGGCACTCAGGACAGGTCCCAGATGGCTGGAAAAGGGCCAATGTGGTCCCTATTTTCAAGAAAGGGAGAAAGAAAGATCTGGGTAACTATAGTCTGGTTAGTCTCACCTCTATCCTTTGAAAAACCTTTGAAAAAATTATTAAAGAACACATCTGTGGGAGTCCAGCACAAAAAATAATGCTGAAGGGCAACCAGCATGGATTCATAGCAGGTAGATCCTGCCTGACTAACCTTGGTTCTTTTTATGACCAGGTCACAAAATGTTTAGATGCAGGAGTCAAGGTAGATGTCATTTAGTTGGATTTTAAAAAGGCCTTCAATACAGTGTCTCACCCCATTCTTATAAATAAACTAAGTGGCTGTGACACAAATGATTACACAGTCAGGTGGGTGGCAAATGGGCTTATGGGATGCACCCAAAGAGTGGTGGTGGAGGGGTCAGCATCAACCTGGAAAGATGTGGGCAGTGGGATCAGCCAAGGTTTTGCCCTTGGACCAGTGCTGTTCAATATCTTCATCAGTGACTTGGATGAGGGCATGGAGAACACTCTGTGCAAATTTGAAGACAACACCAAATTATGCAGCAAAGTAAACACACAGGTGGGCAGGGAACAGATTCAGGTGGAGTTGGACACTTTGGAAAAGTGGGCAGAACAGAACAGGATGCAGTTTAACAAAGATAAATGCGAAGTGCTGCACCTAGGGAGAAAGAATCACCAACACACATACAGATTTGGAGACGACCTTCTAAGTAGCACAGTGGCAGAAAGGGATCTCAGAGTCATAGTAGACTCCAAGATGAACATGAGTCACCAATGTGACAAAGTGATAAGTAAAGCTAACTGCACTCTATCGTGCATTAGAAGGTGCATCACAAACAGGGCAGGAAGTGATACTTCCCCTCTATGCAGCATTGGTAAAACCACAGCTGGTGTACAGTGTCCAGTTTTGGGCAGCACACTTCAAGAAGGATGGGGATAACATCCTTCTTGAGAGGGCCCAGAGGAGGGCTTCTCATGGTTAAGGGCCTGCAGGTAAGGCCCTACAAGGAGAGACTGAGGGACCTGGATCTCTTCAGCCTCCGCAAGAGAAGGCTGAGAGGTGATCTTGTGGTCATTTTCAAATTTATCGGGAGGTTTGGGCAGCAAGGAATAGGGGATACTCTGTTTACCAGGGTGCTGGGGTAACTAGAAACAACAGCCACAAACTGACAGAGAACAGATGTAGATTGGACATCAGGAAGAACTTCTTCACAGTAAGGATTACCAGAATCTGTAATGGGCTTCCAAGGGAAATGGTGCTGTCCCCTACCCTGGTGGTCTTTACGAGGAGACTGGACAAGCACTTGGCTAGGGTCAGCTGACCCCCGCACCCCGCTCTCTTTCCTGCCCAGGGAAAGCGGTCGGACTCAATGATCTACTGAGGTCCCTTCTGACCCTAAAAATCTATGAAATCTATTAAATCTATACACAGGACACCTTGCTGCACGGTAGAGCCAGCTACTGTGCAGTAAGTGTCTGTGTCTACACATGCAGATGCTTACTGCGCAGTAATTTGCTCTAATCATAAGTAAATTTGCTACCTGCAAATGCAGGCAGCACATTTACTTGAGATTATTAATTGTGCAGTAGCACACATGTACACACTTGTTGAAGAGCACATGTGCTCCCAGTCAGCTGGGCAGCAGAGGGCTGGAGATTTCTCTCTGCCCCCAGGAGCAGCCTGCTGCCAGAGTGGGCTCTGCCACCAGAACCCAGGCAGGGACAATGTCCCCCTGCCCTGGCAATAGGGAGTTCCCTGCATTAGCTCCACAGTCATGGGGCCAGTGCTAGAAGATCCTTCTTTCCCACTGCCAGCCCTGCGACTATGGAGCTGGCACTGGGAGAGCAGGATCTCCCAGCAGGGATACGGCTGGGAGCTCCCTGCTGCCAGGGCAGGGGAACATTGTCCCTGCCCAGGCTCTGGTGGCAGAGTCCACCCTGGCAGCAGGGAACTTTTGAGGGCAGGAGGCAGTGTTCCAGTCCCAGCCAGGAGACAGCTGGGTCCTGGCCCCCTGAGCTAGCACTCAGGGGGAGACTAGAGCTCCTCCTGGCTGCTGCAGGGACCTATTTCAAGGCCACAGGGAGTGGGAGAAGTCTGCTGCCAGAAGTAGCAATCTTCTCCCACATCCCCACATGTGTAGACATGTGCCTGGGAGAGTTTACTCGAGAGTAAACTGCTCCTGGATTATTTTCATGTGTAGACACAGCCATGCAGTTTGAAATACCAAGAAAGTCAAACTAGAGGAAACAAAAAGTCTAAAGTGTCGTTTTATTAATGTTCAGATACTAGTTTGACAGTGACTTGATTTCTTAACCTGATCCACCATATGCTGAAACCATGTGTGTACTTTGCCAGAGCATGGAGACTTTTTCCCTTTTGATGGGCCCCGCGGTATCCTGGGCCATGCATATGGACCTGAGGAAGAAGCAATAGGAGGTGACGTACATTTAGATGAAGATGAATTCTGGACAACCGGATATGTCAAAAAAGGCAAGTGCTTTGTTTATTTGGTCGGCTGTCTCTCTCACTGAATTAATTTCCAATTCCTATAGAATTATAATATAGAGTGAGTTTTGCTACATATAATCTGTTGCTGCTACCACCAGGAGAATACAGATAACGCACAAATACAAATAAGCCTAACAAAAATCAAAGCTTCAGTTAAGGTTCCTAATCTCAATCAGGAGAACTGATTGGTGAAAATATTGAAAGCTAAGTCATTCCAATAATGTATCTGTAGCAGATTATCAGTTCATGTAGCACAGTCTTTATTTCCCTGGGAAATGTGCCTCTCATGACACAATATAAACCAAACAGCAACCAAATAAATACATAATAAAGGGTTAACTCGCACCCTCCGGTCTTTCCCAGACACTAAGAGAGCATCATGGCTTGATGCTGCCACTTCTAGCCTCTCAGTCTCCTCTTGCTGTCTCAGCTCTCTTCCCTGTGAGGTTATAACTTCCTCTGGGACAGCTAATTATCCTCATCAGCTGGCCTCATCCTACTTGGCAGATTTGCAAACACTTTCTTACCACCTGCAGCTAGGTGGCAGCCCCTGAGACCTGCAGCCTGCTACACATCCCTACTCCCTTACCAAGAGTGGAGCACTCTTCCGTTTCTTTATTCCCCACCCGAGTCCACATTTGCATGTGTTGACCCTGTGAAATGGTGTATTGAGAAGTCCAAAGGCTGTACGGAAAGATATCACCTTATCAGCCGTGGGTTAGCCTCCATGAAAAATTAAGCTATGTTAATGTGGCATGGTCAGTAACCAGCTGAAAATGAGCCCCTAAGAGGTAGTAATGAAGGGTACCTACTGCCCATTTAATTGCTAAACACTCTTTCTCTATTATGACATACCTCGGGGAAGAGCTTTCTACTCATATATAAAATTTTCTATATCTCCACAATTTTTGGGGAGAGGACCACTCTCAGACCTCACTCCAAGGCCTCTGTGTATACAATAAATTCTTTTGTCAGGTGTGGACTTTGCAAAACTAGTGTGCTGCACAGTAGCCATTTTATAGGTCCAAATTCTGTCTCACATTTGGGTGAGAGCTGAACCCTTTGTGTTGCCCCTTTCCACAACAGGTCTGTTAGTGGGGCTGTAATGTTGGCAAACTGTGGGATAAATCACCTTTAGTAATGCACTAGGCCTACGAAGGACTTCAGTTGCTTTTCTGTCATTAGCACTGGCAACTCAGCCAAGGCCCTCACCTTATCTACCATGAGCCTGATTTTCCCACTGCCCAGTATATACCCTAGGTATTTATTTTCTCCATATCCTAGGTGATATTTACTCAGTTTGGCTGTGAGCCCAGCTTCACGTATAGACTTCAACACTTCACTTAGTCACTGGAGATGTCCATACACATGCTTGGAGTAGGCATTTTAATTACAGCAGTTCCCAGACAGCCAATCTAATTAAAATAGCTCATCATTCTGTGTTTCAAGCCCCGCATATTTTAAAATGGCTGTAGGATGGTTTATCTAAAGCTCTTTCGACAAAGTTGAGATAAAGTGCCACCGTGGCTATTTTAGAATGCACAACAGCTTAATACAGGTGACAGTGAGGCCATGCTGAAGCATTCTAATTAGAATATGAATGAGCATGTGTATAGGCAGCTTGGAGGTGGTCCACCCTCATGTTTGCAAATACTATATCTTCTAAGTATGTGGCTGTATATGCCTGGTGTGGGCAGAGTCAGAGAGGACCCAGTTAGGGAATTTCTGGAGGGGCTGGATGTGTTCAAATCAGCAGGTCCAGATGCTCTCCACCCCAGGGTGCTAAGGGAATTGGCAGGGGTCAACGCGGGGCCCCTGGCATGGCTTTACGAGCACGTGGTGCTCTGGCCAGGTGCCAGAAGACTGGAAGAAGGCCAATGTGGTCCCCATTTTCAAAAAAGGGAAGAGGAAGGACCCAGCCAACTATAGGTCTGTTAGTCTTACTTCAGTCCTGTCCTGGGGAAGCTCTTCAAGAAAATTATCCAGGAGCACATCTGTAGGGATCAGCAGGGTGGATGATGCTCAGGGGCAACCAGCATGGGTTCATTAGGGGCAGGTCCTATCAGACCAACCCGATTGCCTTCTACAATCAGGTCACAAAATCATTGGATGCAGGTGTTGCATTGGATGTAATCTTTCTGGACTTCAGGAAGGCCTTTGACAATGTCTCCCACCCCATTCTCATTAAAAAGCTAGGCAACTGGAGCATTGATGCCTACACAGTCACATAGGTCACAAGTTGGCTAGAGGGCCACACCCAGAGTGGTGGTGGATGAGTCATATTCGACCTGGAGGGATGTGGGCAGCGGAGTCCACCAGGGCTCAGTCCTCAGGCCCATACTGTTCAATTTCTTTATTAGTGACTTGGACAAGGGGGTGAAAAGCACCCTGTTCAAATTCACTGATGACACCAAGATTTGGGTTGAGGTGAACACACTAGAATAGAAGGACAGGATACAACTGAACCTGGACTGGTTGCAGGGGTGGGCAAATGTGAATTGGATGGGATTCAATACTGACAAGTGCAGGGTATGGCACTTGGGCAGAAAGAACCAGCAGTATACCTATAGGCTGGGGAACTCCCTTCTCAAAAGCCCAGTGGCAGAAAGAGATCTTGGAGTCATTATCAATTCCAAAATGAACATGGGCCGCCAGTGTGGGGATGCGGTCAGGAAGGCTAACTGCACCTTGTCATGCATCCATAGATGCATCACCAGCAGATCTAAGGGGGTGATCCTCCCCCTCTATGCAACACTGGTCAGGCCACAGTTGGAGTACTGCATCCAGTTCTGGGTGCCACACTTCAGGAGGGATGCGGCCAGCATTAAGAGGGTCCAGAGGAGGGCCACTCATGATCAGGGGGCAGCAGGGCAGACCCTATGAGGAGAGAGTATGGGACCTGAACCTGTTCAGCCTTCACAAAAGAAGGCTGAGAGGGGATCTAGTGGCCATCTATAAACTTACCAGGGGGGACCAGAGGGGAATGGGAGACGCCCTGTTCCCCCAAGCACCTCCTGGAGTAACAAGGAATAATGGCCATAAGTTGTTTGAGAGTAGGTTCAGGCTAGACATCAGGAGACACTACTTCACAGTCAGGGTGGCCAGGATCTGGAATCAGCTTCCAAGGGAAGTGGTCCTGGCTCCTACCTTTGGGGCCTTTAAAAGGAGGCTTGATAATTACCTAACTGGGGTCATATGAGCTTAAAACTTACGAGGGGTCATATGAGCCCAGTATTCATTCCTGCCCAGGCAGGATCGGATCGGACTTGATGATCTGGTCAGGTCCCTTCTGACCCTACATCTATGAACCTATAATTATTTTGTCCATTAATCACTGGAAAATTGCCAGGGATCCATGTAGCCCAAAAGACAAGGTCCTAAAGTGATAAAGTCCCCAAGGTGTTGCAAAAGCCATGATTTTGTAGGATACCAGGTTGTAAAAGGGGGGCCTTCTGGGGCTGATTTGCCTTTGGTCTGCCCACCTGTTTCTGGGCCAACCACCCGCCTTCTTCCCTGCCATGCCTTCTTGTTAATAAATGATCTGAATTAGGTGGGAGGGCTGCCCATTTCTTGCCCTGATGCCAGCCGGTGCTATCTGTGGCTCCGTTCCTCCCCTACACCAGAGCCCAAGCCTCACAGATGGTTTTATAAATTCTTCTTTATATTGGGGTCTCAGCTGCTGTGGGCTTTCCCCTTCTCTCTCTAGCTAGGCCTGTCAGTCAAAAGACCCACTAATCAGGGCTTGACTCCGAAGCTCTAGGTCTCAAAACTCACTTGGGCTCAAGGCCCTAGTGCAGCAACCGTAGTGCTGCAGGGCTTCTTGAACCCCTTATCACAGAGCCCCTTGGCGCTAATGAGGACTCTTCCACCCTGCAGCCTCAGCCACAAATCACCAGCTATTAACATCCAACGCAAACCATAGGCCTCTATGGCCATATAATGGAAAAGTAATAATAAACAAATAAGAGAGGAAACATGCCTGCTTACTTAGATAATCATGCTGCTGGCTCACAGCATGGTGTATTCTTCCGAAAGAAGCTGCTGCCATGGCACCGTGGTCATTGGGAATCCCCCCCCACTGTCTCTCTGGCCTTCTCCACTCACTGTTTATAGGGTTCTGGCCTTCCCCTTCCTGTCACCTGACCAGCTGGCAGGGCTTGAGCCTTAACCCCTACTTGACCGGCCAGCTGTGACTGGAAGGTTCTGGATTTAAAGGGACCACCCTGTTTCTTGGTAACAGGGCTAGGGTTCCCTGTTACATAGGTCTAACAGTATCTGCCAGTACCCTTTGGTTAGGTCCAGGGTGGATATATCTGGTGTTGCCTATGCCCTCCACCATTTTGTTTACCCTTGGCATAGAATATGCATCATGTTTTGAAATGACATTGACCTCATGGAAGTTGACATAGAACCTTACAGTACGGTCGGGTTTCAGCACTACCACAATGGAGCTGTTTGAGTCCTCTATGACCCCAGAATCCACTATTTTCTTAATCTCTTCTTTTACTGTTTTCCTTATCCAGGGTAGTATTCTCAAGCATCCCTTCTGGACTGTACATCCCAGCTTAAGGATGATCCAGTGTTTGATCAAATTAGTCCTCCCTGGGATCCCTGTGAACAACTTTTTAAAATCCTCCAGTGGGCCTCTTATTTTAGCCTGCTGAGTTGGGGTCAAAGTTTGCCCTAGCTGGAGGCCAGCTACCAGATCCAGAGGACTGGGGAGGGAGGTTGTGGGGGCAAAAAGAGGGAGAGGGCCCTGACCCCACAGAGCAGCTATTAGAAAACATGTGGAGGCCATGTACACCTCCCACACCTTCCAAGATTTTTATAAGTTTACATAATAAATTTGCAAACCCTGCCATTTCCCCACTATGTGAACCTTATAGTCCACTTGGCCTAACCTCTGCAGGACCTCAAATGGACCTTGCCATTTTGCTAGCAACTTACTCCCCGAGGAAGGGAAAAATAATAAGGACTCGTCCCCTGGCTCGTACACCCAGATCCTGGCATTCTTGTTGTATTGTTGCTCCTGCACCCCTGGGATTGCCTTGAGATTTTCCTTTGCAATGGCCTCTACCAGATCTAACTTCTTGTAGCTTTAGAACATACTGGACCAGATTCTGGGTTGCAGCTCCTTGCGCCTACCAAGATTCTTGTAGGAGGCCTAGCACACCCTAAGATTGCTGCCCATCTAGTAATTTGAAGCCCATGGAGGACTGAAGAACCTTGTGAACTGCACATAAAAATAAGGCAACACTTGGTCCCAATTTCTTAGCTCCCTTGTGACAAATCTTCACAGCATTCCTTTGAGAGTCCAGTTGAACCTCTTGACCAGGCCATCCATCTGAGTATGGTACATAAAAGTCTTTACTGGACATAATTTCAACAGGGTCTAGACCTCTTGTATAAGCCAGACCATAAAGGCAGTGCTCTGGTCAGTTAAGACCTCTCTTGGAAGACCCATCCATGAAAATATCTGCATTAACATAGATGCCACTGTCTGTGCTGTGCAGATCACTACTACTTCTGGGTATGCAAGGCATAGTGAACAAGGACAAGATGAATCAGGTTTCTCTCAAGCTAGGTTTGAGAGGTCCCACTAAGTGAATTCCAACCTGCTAAAAAGGTATTCCCACCAGTGGAATGGCCACCAATGGGGCTTTAGACATGTGGGGAGGGGGGGCAACCAATTTACACTCAGGGTAGGAGGAACAATAAGCTTTGATCTCCTGATATACTCCAGGCCATGAAAACATTACCAACATCTGCATCTTCTTTATCCCCAGATGCATGCCCCCCACCCACCCACCCACCCCTGGGACAGCATGTGCCAGCTTCAACACCTGCCAGTGATATTGCCTCTATTGCCTTAGGTTTAAGATCTGTGAACACCAGGCCCCTGTGGTTTTATCCCTGGTTACCCTCACCAAGCAATCCCCCTGCAGCTCGAAGTGGGGGTTCTGGGCAGCTAGATGTGTCTCTACAATGACCCCATTGGCCTGACCCAATAGTTCATATATCAGGTCCTCTTGATAATCTTTCATGAAATCCTGACTTTTTCCCACCTGATCCAACCCCCTCTACTGAGGGCCCCCAGTGGTTCCCAGACTTTCTGCCCCTTCTGAAGGGGTGTCTAGGTTGCACTGCCCCCCAACCCTTTTCCAGAAGCATTTCTGTTTACTGGAGAGGGTCTGCCACCTCACCCCCCACCACTCTCAGCATGACCTGAGCTGAGGCCCAAATAGCTCAGGGTCCATAAAGGAAAAATTATCTCCCAACTCAGGTTCCACAGGATTGTGGTCCTCTTGGCTTATTTCCTTGTCATGCCCATTGTATCAATTTGCCCACCAACCCCCAGTCTTGTCCCACCATAACTGGGTAGGCTAAATGGCTAGCCACTACAACCCTCACATGGCCTTCCTGTGTCCAAGTTGACAGAATGAGATGAATTACAGACTAGGTTCAGGCGTTCCCATTATCTGGGGTCTCCTGTCACACCTCCAAAACATAGGTGTAAATATACCCACACTCCATCTGCAGGCAGTCTCCATAGTGATGGCCATTCTCCCTGCATCAGAAGCATGTGATTCAATCTTCCCATCCTCCTCCCAGGTAGCTGTCTTCCCTGGTTGGGCCCTTGGAGGAGGTGCAAGTGATGTCCACACTGGGAGCCCCCCTAGAGACTTGGCCTGTTTTTCCTGTAATGCTGACCTCCTTAGGCTTGGAGGTGTCCAGTCTCCTCAGGGAACTCAACAGTCTGATTATGCCAGCAGGAAGTCTTCCACTTTGAGTAGCCTCTTCCAAACCAGCCACCCAGTGATGATACACCCACTTCTGGATTTTAGCCAGGAGGATGTCACACAACTATTCTAATGTCACAAGTTCAACAATCTGGGTGGCTGATCAGAAGTCTGGGTTTAATCAGTGCGTACATATATCTTTTAAATTTTGGGCCAGGTACTTGGATCCCAGGTCTCTAACCAAAATCTGCAGTGATAGGCTTCCTCTAGAAGACCTAACCAATCTAATGTGGCCACCTTGAAGGTCTTCTAATCCTGGGCCAAACCCATACCCAGGACCCAGTACATGGCCTGGGGCTCTCTAGTTAGTAGCAGAGCCACCCTCGCAGTCCCCGGACCCCATGGCCACTGATAGGTTTCAGCCACCTGCTCAAATATCACAAGAAACGCCTCTGGGTCATCAACCAGTCCCATCTTGGGGAGCCCTTCACCCTCAAGCCTCAGGGTTCCCAGTTACTCACCAACACGTGTGGGGTTCTTTCTGCATTCCCACTGCTGTCACAGGAACTCCTGCTTTTGCAGATGCTTCTCCCTTTGAAATTGCTGCGGTTGCTGCTGCTGTAGTTGGAGCTGCTGAAATTGTTGCTGCTGCTGCAGCCCCTCCAGCCATTTTAGCAGGGATCCTGTCTCCACTTTAAGCTGCCTAAATTCCCTACCACATCTAGTGTGTTGTCAGTTCATATAGCACAGTCTATTTCCCTGGGCAAATTTGCCCCCCAGAATACAGTATATACCATCAAACAGAAACCAAATAAATACATAATAAATACAAATAAAAACAATACAGGGTTAATTCACACCCAGAAGTCTTTCCCAGGCCCCATAGGCAGCAGAAGGCCATGGCTTTTTTTTTTTTTGCGTGCCCCCCGCCCCCCCCCCCCAACTAATTTTGTGCCAGCCGGTGACAACAGCAGCACCATGGCACTGCTCAGCATGCAGCCAGGCCAGTACTCCATGTGCGCTCAGCTCCACAAGGCTGAGGAAGAAGAGGCTAACCACGCATACTTCGCACCATGCAGAGCACAATGGGTGTTGTAGTTCTTGTGCTGATGCATTCACTCAGTGCCCACAATATTTTCTCCCTCCATCTATGCCAGGCCCTGAGAGGGTATCATGACTTAATGCTGTCACCTCTAGCCTCTCAGCCTTCTCTGCTCTCTCAGCTCTCTTCCCTGGGAACTTTAAACTTCCTCTAGGCCAGTTAATTATCCTCATCAGCTGTCCCAGTCCGCCTAGCAGACCTTCAATCACTTTCTTACCATATACAGCTAGGCTGCAGCCCATGAGACCTGTAGCCTACTACAGTACCCAATATGTTAAAAAAGTGAGCACCACCCATTGTGAATATGAAGTAGTTTTCTTTCAGATGGGGTAGCATATACCAGCAACCAGGAAGTTTTCAATGACCTTTGCACTCTAATGAAGCATGAAAAAGCATGATAACATTTTGCATGAAAAAGCAGCACTGTTTTAGGTTTATTAACTCAGAAAGGCCATGATCCGAAACCAAATAAGGACAAGAGGAATCTTTCCACTCAGATGAATCCCAGAATGATTATACAACCAACAATATACAATTAGGCATTTCTATTTAATAGTCCTGATCTTAGATCCTAGGCTTTTTTTAGTTCGTTCCCAAATGCCAGGCAAAGGCTGTAGTCACATTTAATGCAAAACTGTTCTAAAAGCGAGGGAGCTTATTGCTTGGGAGTGTGCTTCTGCTAAACACATGTAACTTCTTCGTCAGTCTACTCCAGTGGTTTTTAACCTTTTAGAGGCAAGGTCCTCGCAACTAGGCTCAAGGCACCCCTTGGGAAATTCCAGCTTCTAGCTGCCACTTGCTTTTTGACTACAGAAAAATGATACAGCAATTCTTCTGTTGCAAAGAGCTCAGAAAGACCACAGAAGATCAGAATATTTTTTACACCATAGATTCCTATTTGAAATCTTTTGGTTTATCTTGTGAATCATGAATAGGTATCTGTAAATATTGAACTGCACCCTGTGGCATTCTTAAAAGGATCTTGTCGTATCCCTACATGCCACAGCAATCTGGCTGAGAATCATTGGTTTATTCCTACACTGGTGTAATGAAACAGGTTTAAAGTTATAGTAGTTTAATTTTTATTTAGACAGAATAGAGCAGAGTGGTGAACTAGAGGACACAAAACAGTAACAGTGGATTAGCTGTAAGGCACTAACATTAAATGCTTTAACTTTTCATCTGTCCACATATAACAGTATTCTACTTGTCAAAAAAATCTTCAGGATTTTTTATTAGGGCATAAGCCAAACAGAAGAAAAATGGGTTGATGGCTGTTTACTGAAAATATTTTAATTTCCTCTGTGTCCACCTACATTCATTTAGGGCTTGGACATAGGATTATATCTACACTGGTGTCATTTACATTGGTGACATAGATTATACTGGTGTCTGGAGCAGATAGATGAGCAGATTATTCCAGGGTAGTACACTGCAAGACTGCTATTATTGAATCTCATCATTAGGTAGCAGAGGAGCCAACAGAAGCTCATTTGCACTCAGAAAATGGCTGCTGCACAGTAAGGGCAGACACATACCCATGAGTCTTCCAGGGGTAATTCTACACTGAGTGATGTTACCCAGTGCAGAGGTTTACATCATCACTCTGTTCTTTGTTTACATCGGTGTAAAGGTCAGTTACAAAAGTGCAAATATGTCATGTGTCCAGGCCTTCAATAAGGCTACATATTTTCTCTAAACTATTTGTGATTGATGTAGATCCTGCCTATTTTCCACACAGCAATGGGATTACTACCAAGTTCTTAGGAACCAATTTTATTTTTTTCACAGTAAATACATACAAGTGTTTTGGGTGACCCAAGAATCTGCAAAGTTTGTCTAGCAGACTGACTACTAGTCAGAAATTCAGAAAAACAAATATCAGACTTGAAATAAGGCAAAGTTTTAGCACAAGTTTGATTAACTATTTGAACAAAATACCTAGGGATGTGGTATATTCTCCAGTTCATTGTCTATAAATCAAGGCTGGATAGCTTTCTGAAAGTAATGCTTCATTTCAAATAAAACGTATGGAATTGATGCCACAATTAGTCAGTATTGCTCAATATACTATGTTATAAAAATCAGATATCCAAAATGGTCCCTTCTGAGCTTAACATAATTACATTCATTCATACGTGCCAATAATTATGGTAAATCCCAGGAGAATTATCTAATATTTAACAGTAGAATATCAAACCTTTCATGTAATCTGAAATCAATGTTTTCAAGTTTCATATTAAACCTAATGAATGTCTTTTTTTGTTAGGATATGACCTGTTCAGTGTTGTGGCTCATGAATTTGGCCATTCTCTTGGATTGGGACATTCCAAAGATCCAAATGCACTTATGTATCCAAAATATAAATTTTTTGAGTCAAAAGGATTCCAACTTTCACATGATGATCAGACAGCAATCCAGTCATTGTATGGTAAGTTCTACTGAAACAGTTCCTGTATGAAGAGTAAACGATTTCAATTTTCCAATCCATTATACCACTTTTATACTGACCTACCTACATTCACACCAGTGTATATATGAAGAAAAAATGATAAGAATCAGGTGCTAAATCCATGTTTGGTAGGCAGGGAGGTGCAATGCCTATGCAATTTATTTTTAATTGGAATATTTCAATGTCCTTTGGACTTGTTAGTTCCTATTTACACAAGGAATATAAAGTAAGCTTAACAATGCTCCAAAACATCCATGTTCCCTAGGAATTTAGTTAATTCATATTGGTAATGTTCTGTAGAATCTCATGTGCTGTGTGCAAAATACTGTGGTGAGTCTGACTTCTTTCAGAGTATGGGCACACAAAGTTTATGACATAAGCTAGGGCATGAATTTATAGCACATCAGCCACTCCATAGTAACTGTTCATGTGTACATATTCACAAAACTTATCAGTCACAGTCAATTACTGTGGAACAGATGATGCATTAAGTTCACACTCCAGTTACCTTGTGATGACATGTTTGCTGCTTATACCCTTTAGGAACTAATTAGAACAGGGCTGTTCTGCTCCAAATATCTGGGTGCTGCACACTGCATGGGCCCCATGCTGTGGGGATGGCTCCCCCGGGAACTCCCTGCACTGCCCAAGTTGTGCTGCTGGCATGTACCTTCCATCCCCTGCTGCATGCTCAGTATGAAGACCCACCCCCCATACAGGCTGCTCAGGTATTACATGGACCCCTAGTCCACACAGCAATTAGACAGCAGTGGGAGAGGCAGACACCAGGGCCTTTGGGCTGCCTGTTAACCTCTTGCAGGCTTCATGTGCCCCACAGACCACATGCAGCCCATGGACCAGCAATTGGACGGCCCTGATCTAGGATAGGTGTGGCCAACTTGCAGCATGAGTGCCACAAGTGGCACAAGCAGCCCGTGTCTGTGGCACATGGCAGATTAGGAAAGAAGTAGGCTACAAAGCAGCAGATTGGGCAGGGAGCAAAAAGCAGAGTAGCAGATCAGGTAGAGGAAGGGGATCAGAGTGACATTTGGGTAGGGCACAGGGCTAATTTGTGGCACACCTGCCAAAAACATGGGCCCCCACTGATTTAGGAGATGCTCATTCATTACTACAACCACTAATCCAGTATAAGGATTGTTATTTTATTGGGTTTCCAAAATTATCTGTACTTCCCACTAAGGCAGAATTGACAATGACAACACTTTAAATGGACAAATGGACACCATTTTTTCAGCTCCTGTTATTCTTTCTTTTATACTTGATGTGTGAAGGTCCAGTTTCTCCAATTATCCTCAGTTAATCTCAAACTGATTGCATTGTTAGCACTGAATTGTTTAATACAAAGAGTAATGACAGTTCATTATATCCATTTAGGCCAGTTAGAGATTTTACACTGCAGCAGTCTTCCTTACATAATCATTTGACTGATATGGGCTTTGTATCTACACATTTCCTTAGGAAATATAATTTAAAGGGTAAGCAGATATAGTTGAAAGGTGCTCTAGTAAAAAGGCGGTAATCGTGTTTCTGGATAATAGAATCTATTTATTTTCAAACTGTATTCATATTTTTACTTTAAATAGAAGATAAATGGATGTGCATATGCTTTGTTTGAAGGTGCTCAAAGTGAAAATTCACTTGGGAGAAGCATTCCAGAGAAATGTGAAAACTCCCTAACTTATGATGCAGTGACTAGTATGGGAAATAGCTTGCTTTTCATCAAGGATGGGTAAATATCCACCTTCATGGTATACAGTACATTATTACCAGGCTTATCACTGTTGCTGCACAGACTGTATCACTTAAATGTTTGAAGAGCACATTACTAATGAAGCATTCTGTAAGGAATTTCATAGAAGCAGAGATGCTGGAAAATGACTTCTTTAAATTGTCTAGTCCATCACCTGCCCATAGAACAACTGTTCCCAGTACTATTTTTGATTGTCTTTCTGGAGGGTCAGATGATGAGTTTACTACCCTGACTGAGCAATTTATTTTTACTGGTTCCCTAATATTCAACACTTAAAACATTTTTTGAACACATCAAGCCCCTAATTCAGCAAAATACTCCAGTACTTGCTTTCCTGTAAAGTGTTCAATTTATGAAAATAATCCCATTTTTACTCAACGAAGCACAAAATCCCATTGATTTCAACAAGACTTTATCATGTGTGTAACAGGGTGGGGTCCCTAGGGATGGCCGTGTTACCCCTAGGGCTCCTTAACCATGCCAATCTCGCCCAACAGGCACCCTCTATCTCGCCCGCCATGTCTTGCTGGTACTATTAATATAGTGAGGCTGCCCTTGATCTTTTATGTTTGGATATGGTCTTGCTAGGTCCTACTGAACCCTGGGGTTTGTAGACCCCTTGGCGTCCCACTTCACGGTGGATATCTCCTGACATATTTTCAGTCTTCTGGGCTATATCCGTGGCTCCAAGCCACCCTTTTACCATGCCCCAAGCCTTGCAAATGGTACTGACATTGTCTCGCCTAGGCCTTGCTATAATTCGACCCCCTTGTCCTCCCTGGGCTCTCTGCAGCCCCAGGCTTTAGTCTCCCCCTTGTCACTGTGCCCTCTGGTGCCAGGGCCTGGTTGCCCTGAATATTGCACCCATGCTGGTGTTTGGGGCCCCACACTGTAGTGGGCCCCCGATGAGGTCTTCTCCTTCCCCAGTAGCCTCACCCAAACCACTGGTGTTATCAAACAGCAAACAAACAACAGCAAACAAACATGAGCCCCTGAGCTGTAACATAACACAAAAGTTCAGGGCATGCTCTTCCCCTTTAAAAGAGTAAAACTTCTTCTCTGGTGCTAAGTGCCTAGTAGGCAAGGGTAACTTGTGAGCTCCTGGAGCCTCATTAGCCCTAAGGGCAGCGTATCTTATGGCTGCCGCATCTCTGGGCCATTCCTCCCTGGAGGCTCCTTCCCCTTCAGCTGCTGGCAGGAAACTGATCTGCCTGGTCCCAGCCCTAGGATTTACATGTGCCCAGGGCCCTGCCTCTTCCGGCCAGCTAACCAAGTGCAGGTGCAGCTAATTTCCCCATTAACCAGTTGTCATGATAACCTGCACATGGGCTCCTGTCTGGCTCTTTGGGCTCTCTCCCCAGGCAATCTCTGCTCTTAGAGGACCTTAGTGCCCTGCGACAATGTGCTTATATTTAAGTATTTGATTAAGTAATTATTTTTAGCATGTGAGTAGCTCCTCTTAATTTGACCACTCTTATGCTTAGTCAAATGAGCTGATTTGCTATGCTAGCCCACAGTTTTATGACCTCATGCCTGAAGTAACTAGTGTCATAGCCAAGATCTTCATACAGCCAGTAGTACTTGAAAAAATGAGCAATTCAGAGAATGTTATTAAGTGCTATGTTCTGTTATGTTTAATTATCTATAGTATGAATGTATAAATATATGAAAGAGAAGATTAAAAATTGAAGATAGTATCAAGAGATGCCTCTTGAAGTGTCAACTTTTCTCTGGATGACTGCGGACGTCTCTCCCATATGACTGCAATTTTTGTGATAACAGGCAGGAAGTAGGAGAAATTGGAAATGGCAGAAAAAAATCCCTCTGCACAGAAATCAATAACAAATACATTCATGCCTTCTTTTAAAGCTATCACGCTGTATGATAGCTTTAAAAGAAGGCAAATTTCATTTTTTTTAACAATTTCTAATAGTCTACTGCAAATGTATTTGATTCTGAAACATGAGGAAAAGTGCACAAGTTTTCCTTTGGAATATAAAACCCAAACCAAGATTCAAAGCTATAGATAAGTCATAACACTTAAACAGATTCTTATTAGCACTGAAAGGTAATGATATTTGAGGGAAAACATCACAAACAGAACTATGTGCTCAGAAGTTGGGCAGAATAAAGTGTAAGAAATTGTAAGTGTGTTTGATTTTGTTAAAGAAGCATTTTTTGTTTTTAGGTATATGTGGCTCCAAAAGTACTGGGGAACAGGCAATGTGGAAGGATTCCATCAGAATTATTTCCCAAAGTTCCAAACAAAAATTGATGCTGCTTATGAAATCCCAGACAGAAAGACAGTTTGTCTTTTCACAGGTGAATATTGTGCTTATTTATACCAGAGAAGCAAGATTTGTGAAATAGAGTAATATCTTTTTTTGGACCAACTGACATAGAAGAGAGACAAGCTTTCTGGGTTCAGGCACCCTTTAGCAGGTCTGGGAAAGAAGTAGTCACAGTCCAAGCTAAATACAAACTGGAACATTTGCTTTAATTTAACTGTATAACATTAAGGAATTTGACCACTTTAAAAGAGGTGAGAATATCTGTGGAGCAAAGGCAAACTAGTGGAGGGAAAAGTAAGAGATTATATTAAGCTATTAAACCAATGTGTCCCTGTTATAGTTTTTGTTATGGTCTCATGGTTTTTGGTATCCAATAAAGCCATGAGTATCTATTCTCAAGCCCATGTTCTGAAGTTAGGTTGGGTAGGTTTCCAATGAAGACAAGAACTTTAAGGTCAAAGAGAGCATGGTTGTTTTGTGAAAAGTGTTCTCCCCCTGGTGAGAGGATGTTTCTATCCTTTCTCTTTTTTCATGGGATTTCATCTTGGACCATACTGGTGGTTTGGTTTCACCCTCATAGTTTTCATTAAAGTATTTAGTGCACTGAATCAGGGATATCACACATAGTGATAGATATATGTACCTGAATTCTGATGGTTTTGCTGTGAAAGGCATGAATCATGGCAACTGTGGAGATGTGTTTGCATGTTTTGCATTTGTTGTGTTGTCAAGGTCTGCATCCATTTAGTGTTCATCAGTGAGTGAAGAGTTGGTTCAAATAAATTTAGCAAGGTTGTGGGGTTGTTTGAGAACTGGAGTGAGGAAGGCTTAGGAAATGTTCTTTTAGGGTGTGATCTTCTCTGGGCAATAAATTTAGCACTTCTAATGTGAGGGCACCTATACAAGAGCACAGAGGGTGCTCCAACACACTGGAATTCCAATACGTCAGAGCAGACTTAATTAATCGAGTCTGCTCAAGCATGGTAATTACTGTGCTCCAGCAGCCTCCTTCATCTTCTGAATCAGTGTCCCCATGCTTCAAAATGGCAGCAGAGGCACTTGAACTAAAGCTCATTGAACGAGCTTTAGTTCAAGTGCCCCCACCACCATTTTTAAGCATGAGAATGCTAATCCATGAGACGTGGCAGTGCTTTAATTACAGTGGCTCTCAGAGCAACATTTGCTATTGTTCATGTGCAATAGCAAAAGTGCATTTTTAGTGACACTTAATGTGCACTTAATAGCCTAATTTTACCGTGCATTAGTGTATGAGCATGGTTTTTGCCGTGAGAAAAGTAAAATGAGTAGTAAAATAGGCTACTACACATTAATGCACACATGTAGATGCGCCCTTTGAAAATCAGTCATAACCATTAGATAATATTTCTTATACATTCCACTGTGGGATGCTAAGTGACAGCCAGAGATGTGTAGTCATGGCAAAGAGGGGAGGGAGGTGCTTGTATTTTAGTAAGTTTGTCCAGGGAGATCATTAAAAATCTATTTCTCTCGGGGAGCATCCTCATTGGGTAAAGGTAGGTTTTGGATTGGTGAGGTAGATGTTGTATTAATTTGATATTTCTATTAGAGACATCCACACTATTTCAAATGGTAAATGGAAATAAGAACATGAAAGCATAAGAAATTTCATTCACTGGGTCAGGCCTAGGTCCATCCAGGCCAGAATCATGTCTCACATCGGGGCAGAGTGTGCATGCTAAGAGGGAAGGGTAACTATGGCATGTCCTGAATTTTATACCCCTTGCTTCTCTCCCACTATAGCTTCCAGCATTCAATCTGGCATGAATTATGTCTGACCAATTGATACCAAAGCGTTTCTGTCAATCCCAACACCATATTTTCAGGTTCAAGAATTTAGCCAGGAATTTAATGCACATAAATTAACTCCTTCCAACTGCCTGCAAGAAAAACCCTCCAACTTTCACAAAATTTAAAAGGCAGTTTTCTCCTCCTAACCATACTAGATAAAAAAAGGTTGGCTGGAATTACAAATGCAAAAATAACATTTAAATCAACTAATTTGCTGGCATTATTTTTCTGTGATTTGTCTAATAATCATCTGACATGTCAGACTTTCAAAATCTAACACAAAGTGAAAAAATGTGGGATAGAATTTTCACAAACATTTAGCACTGGAATGTCTTTTATTGTTCCATTGAAATCTATGGTAAAACTCTTATAGAGTTCAGCGGGAAATTTGACTAATAAAGGAGCCCATTAGAAAAATCCTAGGAATAAGAGGAAATACGACAAAAATGCAATTAATTTTTGTAATATGTGGAATGCAAAGTTGTTCTTTACAGTAAGTAACTATTTATGGCTTTGTTTTCAGCTTTGAAATACTGGATAATGAATACTTTGACCATGGAAATATCAATGCATTCTATCTATGATCTCGGATTCTTTATCACTGTCACTCACATTGATGCTGCAGTTTACATAAAAAGGAGGAAGAAGACTTTCTTCTTTGTTGGAGATGAATTTTGGAGGTATTAATCTCATCATTTTACATATTTTCCTTTGTAGGAAAATATAGTTTTACTGAAACAAAAGAACAGATTTGCTCATCCTATTCTCACTGAGTCCCATAGGTAAAAGAGCTGCAAAATCAAATCTAGTATTATGGGGAACATACACAAAACTTTGCTGTGAAGCAGTTCGTGTTGCTAAATACAGACATCTACCTGTAAAACACAAAATAAGGAAATAAATTAATCCACCTAATACTGAATACCCTTTCCTCCATCACCCAAAGGCACATAATTTTGCATTATCATACCCACCATGCACTGCAACCTTAATAGCACCCATTCAAATTTTCCATTTGACCTCACAACCCTTTATAAAACCATCTTCTCCAAACACTATTAGTTCAGAACATTTGCTATTAGTTGAGAACAAAGGTGTGTTACATTAGGATGAGGAACAGAAGTTATACATAAACTGATTTAAGTGATCTGAAACTGGTTTAAACCTGGAACAGAACAGAAGTTCAGTCCACATAAACCAGTTTCAAAATGGCCAAAACTGGTTTTAAGATAAACCTGGTTGAATGTAGTATCAGACTGAACTGACAGACGTCAAAGCAGTTTATGGAAGTTCTGTCCCAGACCCTTCCTGGTTTCAGTTAAATCAGAGTCCCCCAGCATCCCAGCATGCTTCTCAGCCCTGGGCTGGGATGTGCTTTCTACTCCAAAGAGTATGGCTGATGGAGCAGCCCCTGTCAGGATCCCTCCCCCGCACCTTGCCACTCCAGTGGCAGGAGTAGGGGCATGGCCAGTTGCCAGCCCAGAATGGCCCCCTGAAGCAAAGGAGGCAGGGAGGGGGTGTATTCCCCCCTCCCTCCCCTCTCCCACTGGAGGACCACAGCCGGGGTCTGCCACCCCTGACCGCCAGCTCTGCCATTCACAGGGAGTGAGGGGGTAATAAACCTCGCTGCCCGCTTTACCTCAGTGGGCCATGCTGGCCAGCATCTTGCCATGCCCCCAGCCTTGCCACTGGAGTGGTGAGGGGAGGGGACCCTGATGGGGCAGCAGACTCTGACATGGTGTCCTAGGGAGCATAAGTCTCTTCCTGGTGGGAAGACTGCCACAACCTGTGTGGAGCAAGCAGTGGTGGTGGTAGAGATGGGAGGGGTGGCTATGGGGGCTAAGCTGAATTTTGGGGTGGCCATAGCCCCCCAAACCTCTCTTAAAACCACCACCATCACTTACCCTGTTCAGGCTGTGACAGCTCTGCCTGCCTCACTCCTGCCCATGGTGCAGCCTCCCCACCAGGAAGGGTCTGGCACTCCCTGGGACACCGTGACAGGGGCTGCTGGCCAGGGGTGAGCAACAGAGGTGGCAGCTGGAGCTGGCAGACCCCAGCTGTGGTCCCCCAGTGGGAAAGGGGAGGGGAGAATAAACCTTCTCCCTGCCCCCTTCACCTCAGGGGGCCATGCCAGGCCAATGTCTGGTTATGCCCCCACCCTTGACAGGGGCTGCTATGCCCTGGCCAGGCAGACCCCGGCTGCAGTCGCCCAGTGGGAGAGGGGAGGGAGGGGGAAATAAACTCTCTCCCTCCCTCCCCCTTTCACCTCAGGGGGCCATGCAGGGCCAGTGTCTGGCAGGGGCCAGGGTCTGGCCATGCTCCCTCCCTCCTGCAAATCCTGCCAAAGGCTGCTTCCCCCCTCCCTCTCCAGGCACACCCCAGCTGGTGTCCCTGCACCCCAGGGTGGGGTTTAAACCCCTCTCCAATCTTACTCAGGCCTGCTGGGGCCTAGCCAAGCTGCCTCTCTCAGCTCAGCTTCCCCCCCAGTCCAGCCACTGCAGAAGGGAAGGGGGGGCTCACTCTAGCACCCTCTGGCTGCTGGCCTGAGCCACTGCAGGCATGCGGCTGCATTCCCAGAATCAAAAGTGAATGTTTGTTCACTTGCTTGCTGGTTCTATCTATACAGGTTAGACTAAGCTGCAAAGAATGAATCAATTCAGGCTAGGGCTTTTTGAATGCCTGTACTTAGCCTAGGAGGTCTGGAGTATTCTGACAGGAGTAATGAGAATTAAGTCATCTCTATTCATTCAAAGTCATAAAATTAAATTGGGATCTAGAAGAAAAATAATATTCAGAATAGGTTCTAGGTATGCAGAAAGGTGGGTAAACCTTGGGGATCAGGTTTTGTTTGCAACTTGGGTTTTAGGCCTTATTTCAAACACCTTTTTCACATCTTTTAGGCATGATTCTATAAGCTCTTGGCAGGTTAGTAGGACTGACTAGTTATGAAATCAAGTGCTTTCCACTGCAGGGCTATTCCCTGCAATATATAAATTCAGAGGCACTGTTCTGATACAAAGGCTATGACTTTACTAATAATTTGAATGACTGTAGCTGGCAAATGTAACCAAGGAAATGTAAAAGGAGGTGATTTGCTTGTACTCTCATATTTTTCTGGACTAGAACTAAGTTTGAGCTGGAAAATCCTACTTCTCTGTAGTTCAAGATTAGTTCTGAGTTTTGAGTCACATGCATGTCTTGGAGATTGAGATTCCTTTGTTTACCTGTGAATATGTGGCAATAATTAAAGTAGTTATTGCCTGCTAGTAGTATCCGATTTTTCCAAAAGGAGTAGCTTTATTTCTCTAAAGAGAAATCTTGAAACCATGCATTTTCTTTCAGTTTTGATGAAGTTCTCAAAATGATGGAACCAGGATACCCTAAAAAAATGCAAGATGGCTTCCCTGGAATCAATGGTACAGTAAATGCCGCCTTTGAATGGGCAGGTGTGTAACAAATGCAATACTACGCCAAAATAAAATATTTAAAGTAGGGCTTAGTCAGACGTATAATTCCACTTGGCAGAATAAGTTAAATGACTTGCATACAGTATCTAGACAAATACAAGCTATTTATGTAAATTATTTTTATGACTTTTATGACTCTTGAAATAAATTATGGTCCTATATAGCTGTGGACTGGTGACTGTGGCTGGGGTTCCTCACAATTACTTATCAAAACAAAATGCTGAATATGAGGGGACAACCCTCAAGTTTTTGGAAAGTTCAACTCTTGCTTCAAACTTCATTGCTCAAACCAAGCCATAGTTCTTTTTAATTTTAGGCCTGGTTTCTCTTGAGATTTCAATTGCTGTTGCAAACTGCTAGTTTATTCATGACTTGTACAGTGAAGCACTGATGGTTTCACCACTGCAAGATAATTTGTGCCACTCTACCCATTTACATAGCTCCACTGCTGTAAAACAGGTCTACACTATCTGCCTAGTAATGCAGCTACACCAATAACTGGGATCCTAGGGTAGACAAGGTCTTAGTTACAATTTACCCAGTAGCAGATATATTGTAATCCTTCACTTAAACCTGCAATTAAAGCCAAGAGATCCAGATGTGTAACAAGAAGTTTCTATGGTGGCTGATAGCAGTGGTGGCTGGATTGGGAATGGCTGCCACCATCAATCCTGTACCAATTTTAAATTAGCACCTGAGGTTGGCTTCCCACTGATTCCCCCCTTAGTTACACTACAAAGGGAGAAAAGATAAGCCATTACTACAGAGCACAAGTAGGAATAAGAGGTGCATAGAGGTGTTTATTGTTTTACTCTGCCTTCCTTTAAGTTGATGGTGTACTGTATCAGTGCTAGGCAGAGCCCAACTGCCCATGATTCAATATACCTATTATTCCACTTGCATTGGTTAAATAAATTTCATAGTCATAAAGATCCTATGAAAATTATGGGCTGGTTAAATTCATATTCTTTTTCTTTATAGGTTTCATGTACATCTTTGTTGACTCTGATGTATATGCATATCACTATGAAGAGAAAAAGATCCTGTTTTCCATAAAGGCGAATGCATGGTTCAGATGTTAGTCCTCAAAAACTATGCTCTTATAAACATCAAAGGGAAGCCTCAACTTATGGTGGTTGAAATGGACTATTCAGTCTTTGTTTGTGTGACCGCAACTTTGCATCAGTACATATTTGTGCTGTCTTTCATGGTATACTTGTAGGCAGGCACATTTGAAAGGTTTTAGCACCTATACATGAAGCTGACAGAATTATACATGCAAAGCATATTTGGCAAAATGGGATTGTGCGTGAAAATTATCTTATTTGTATATAATCTACTGGTCCAAAAATCAGACAATTACAAATTCTAGCATGCCTGCTTTTGCCTTATTATGACGCACAAACATCTCTCAAATGTACAAGTCAAACCCAATAATCTTAAGTGTAGAATATAAACTTAGAATAAATGGGAAAGAATCAGTAAAACCAGGAGTTAGACTTTTGAATTATTCCACGCTACTACATAGGCAGCTTTTTCTACACAGTAGTGTGGATGTTTAAGAAAAACCCTAACCCGTGACTGAAACTGCCTCCCACATAGTAATATACAAGACTTAGCCACAGGCAACTACTTTTTTACAATATGCCAGTCTACGTGGTATTGGGAGATAAATTATATGTTTCCAGTTTAAAGTAGTGTATTATGCACATTTAATGTGTATGTGCATATTCCGGAAGGGTTCAAGACTCCCACCCACAAACACATATGCTTGGTATTAAAACCTAGTCCACAAATAATGGTCCTTCTTGGTTTGCACTTCTAGCTCCAATATTTAAAATGGTCTTTATGAATGTTTACATCAGTGAATTCTTTTTTCTGGCATTAATCATTCAAATAGTCCAAAAGGAACTGTCAGGTCCCTGGTATTTATTCCAAATATAGACTTAAAAACACTAATTTACCAGTCATCTACTGACTTCACTATTTTGCAGGCTTTGTTGGGTTTCAGGCATGCCTACACAAAACGCTGAAATTAAAACACTTCTTTTTTCAGTCCTTTATAAGAGAATGAGCCAGGATAAGTGAGATACATATACAGAGAAACAAAACTGATCACCTTGACTGAGACAGAAAGAAAAAATCATTCTGGCTTTATACAAAAGGAAAAGATGATTTATGCTTATTTTGTTAATATCCAATACTACACAGAGGGATATATATGTATTTCTCCATTAGGCATAGTTGCAAAGCAATTAAGGCATTTTGCTATAGCTCCAGAGGCACAAGTGTGAGCTTTGCTTCAATGTTATGCAAAAGGCTACCCCCAAATCCACCTAGGTGTTAACACAGGGGTGGGAAAAATCCAGCCTGCAGGCCAAATCAGGCTGGCAGTGGACTCTATCTCCCAGCAGCCCCTGCCCACATGGCTAGGGCCAATCTCCATGGTGACTCTAGCTGCAGCTACACTGTGAGAGCACAAGGCTAGGGTTGCCATGGAGACTGGCCCCACCCACACCGGCAGGGTGTGCGGCAGGGCAGGGCAGGGGTCTGCTCCAGAGACACTGGGATCTTGCAGTGGGGACAGCTTGGTCTCGGTCCAGGGCAGAGCCACAATTTGCAGCCTGCATGCTCTGGGAGGGGGTGTGCAGGCAGGAGATCGTGGCTTTGCATGTCCCTGCCCGGAGCATGCAGGCTGCAGATCACGGCTCTGCCTTGGCCCTGGACCAAGCTGCCCCTACCGTAAGATCCCAGCAGCTCCGGAGCAGTCCCCTGCCCTGCCCTGCTACATGGCAACCCTGGTCTTGCCCCATCACAGAGCAGCTACAGCTGGGGTCTCCATGGAGACTGGCCCCAGCCATGAGGGCAGGGACTGCTGGGAAATAGTCTGGCTGCCACCTGGATCTGCCATTTTGCCCTCCCCTGTGTTAATAGGTACAAGGTCATCTGCAGGCATGTGCCTGCATTTCCTCAGTCCAGAGGGAATGTCTGTCACTTGCAAATTGATTCAATCTAGCCAGGTTAGATTAACCTACAAAGATTGAATCGATTCAGGCTTTGACTTTTTGAATGTCTGTCCCTAGCCCCTGGGTTACAAAAAGTGGTTCATAATAACCCTGAACCAATGCCCACAAAGCCCCTTACTTAACAAAATGCCTACATTTTGCACTGTAGTTTCTTCAGTACCTAAATTTAAGTTTCTGCACAGATGCAGATGCATAAACAGGCTTATTTGAGCAAGTAGGTGCCGAGCTGCATTCTAAATCTTTTGTGTTCCAGATACAAAGCAAATTGCTATCTAAACTCTCCCTGAAATATCAGGAAGGGCCCAAGTTGGTGAGCAGTCTCCAAGCAGGGCCAGCAGTGGCATAACTAGGAAGGGCGAATGGGGCAACTGCCCTAGGCACCAACTTTTTTTGAGGGTGGAGGATAATAGCTGCTGTTGGCAGCTGCATGATCACTATTGTGATCATGGCAGTAATTGGAAATCACTACTGCCCCTGTGCCCCAGACCGTGTTCCTGTGCTGCCCACCTCTCCTGCGGCCAGGGGGCAAGCTGACGGTGAGCCCTGAGCTGTGGGGGGCCCCAGTGCTTCCCTCCACAATAGCAGCACCCCCCAGGACCACCCAGGTGGGGTGCCAGTGGGTGGGTGGTGCCCTGGGAGTGCTGTTACCACAGAGGGAAGCACCAGGGTCCCCAAAGCTCAGGGACTACATGACCTGCTGGCAGCTTACTTTCCAGCCGTGGGAGATGCATGCAGGCTCCAGCAGGGGAAAAAAAAAAAGATCAGGCTCCTCGCTGTTTTCTTTTGTTTTGTTTTTCCTCAGTGGAGCCTGCTCGCAGAAGCTGCCTCTGGGTCACCACAGCCTCTGAACTGCGGGGGGGGACCCAGTGCTTCCCTCCATGGTAGCAGTGCCCCCTGGGGCCACCCAGGTGGGGCAGTAGCTGTGTGAATGCAGCCCCAGCTCACAGGCAGCACCCGTAAGATCCAACAGTGCATGCGGTGCTGGAAGCCTCGGCGTACTCAGGGAAGCTCAGGCTTGGTGGGCTTCCAGTGCCCTGTGCACTGTCCCTGCTGTCTCCCCACCACCTGGGGCCACCCGGGAATGGGCTGGCTTCCATGGGAACATGGCAGGGGAGTGGCTGGGTGTGCTGGCAGCCGGAGAAGACAGTGCGGACAGTGCACAGGGCACTGAAAGCCTGCCACACCTGAGCTTCCCCAAGCATGATTGAGCTTCCAGTGCCCTGTGCACCATCCCCACCACCTTCTCCAGATATTCTAGGACTATGAACAAGTCACAAGGTCAGACCTTTGATAAAATATGTATTTATATTTCCACACCTGTGTTTACACCTGGACAGCTTTATGTAGCCTTTTCGAGGGTGAGAAGTTTTGATTCCGTTAAAGTATTTAGTTAAAGGATAACTAAAAATCCTGTATTTAAGGAAATACTTTTGCAATAAAATTTGAATCGTAAATGTTTTGCAGGTTTCAGCTACTTTAGTATACACTCAGATATGACTCAGAGTGTCATCCACTGAGTCACTACCACCATTCTCATAGCACCAGGATATTCCATTGAGACCTTTCATCCAGGTGCATACTGTGGTTTAGGGAGTCAAATACGCAAATGGAATGTAGACTAAAGGAAATAAATGCTCCAGACTTTCATTATAATATGTTTTAGGATCTGCTCACCCTTATCTGAAACACATTGCCTCATATTCACTTGATTTCTCATGTTGCCTAAATTGGCTTTTCTGAAACCTAATATCCTAGTATTATAATGTTCTGTAAACTCTTCCTTCATTCTGCTGAATTCAAATAGTTTGTGACAATTGGTATTAGACTTCCTTATTACTCACAGTTCCTAGTGACACCTCAGAAAGAATTACCTACAGAATAGTTTCCTTACTCCCCAATTTATGAAGTTGTTCTCTTTTTCTTCAATCTGTATCGGTTATGTACTGTTTATTACTAGTATGTTGCATTTTAAATTGTTCAAAGCACTGCACAGGCCTTTAATTCTCATAATTCTTGGTTTTGTCATATGGATACAAATTATTCCCTGTTGTCTGGCTCTGTATAAAGAGTTGAGCAAAAGTGCACCTGTGACCCATCAGCTATGGAATGCAAAACAAAAGTGAGCATACAGGCTTTGGGGTGGCTCCTGCAGGAGAGTGGATAGAAAGAAGGAATGAAGATGCATGGATGTATGAAAAGAAGGTACCAAGATAGATGGAAGTCAGTAGTTAGCTCCAGTTAATGGTTGACTTTCAAGTAACGGGCTGAAGGAGTAGAAGTCTATAGGCCTCTGTGGACAATCCCAGTTGAGGGGAAAGAGATGATTGATGTGCTGCTTTTGTCAGCAGTGGCAGCAGCAGCAATCTCTTGATTCTAAGATTATCTCTCATGGATGAGTCTTGAAGAAAGTCCAATCCTTGAGCCACGGATCCATCTGCAGAAGTTGCAGGTCTTTCTACAAAGGAAAGTAGACTGTAAGCTGAGATTCCTTTCAGAATTCATAGACATAGATTTCATAGACATTAGGGCTAGAAGGGACCTTGGAAGATCATCGAGTCCAGCCCCCCACCCCAGGGGCAGGAAGTCAGCTGGGGTCAAAGGATCCCAGCAAGATAAACATCCAAATGTCTCTGAAAGGAGTCCAAAGTAGGTGCTTGCACCACCTCTGATGGAAGTCTGTTCCAAGTGCAGTCCCTTTTGGGTCATAACACTTTCTTGATTGCCCTCTGCCTCCCCTGCTGTCTGCCTCTCCACCAGCTTGCCTTTCCTTAAACTAGCAGGAGTGCTAAGCTCCCTGTTGTAGATGCCATGAACATCTGATGAAGTAGGCTATCGCTTATAAATTGTATGACTCTCTGAACCAGTTAGTCTCTAAGGTACCACTCTGCCCTGCCTTCTGCTAGGCTTCAGATTAACACAGCTAACTACCTCTAAATTATATGCTGTTTTCATTAACAGATGTAGTTTTATACAAACCCTTCCTTCTTCTATTTGCTCTGCTGTCTGCTTCTCTCCCAGAGATCCAAGGAACAGATACCCAAAGGCATGCTTAAGTCGATCCAACTATGCAGGTGGTCCAATAAAAGATAATACCCAAAATTCTTGCCTGTCACGTACCTCTCTCTAGGGGATTCAATGAGTGGCCGCGGAGATGGATCTGTAGGTCCTGTATAGCAAGCTTGATTTGTTTTATTCTACAACAAGTCAGACCTTAAAGAGCCCCACTCAATCCTCAGTTAGGTCTCACTGGACCTTAGCCTACCAGGCCCCTCAATTAGCTCTACAGAGTAGGCCTATGTACCATAGAGCAGGCTTTGGTACTGGCCTGAGCAGCCCCATTTTTAGCCTCCCCTCTGGGCCTACTCAGAATACGTCTGCCACTTCCCTCTCCATAAATTAATTTCAACAGGGCTAGCAGCCTTTAATGGATTCACAACAACCCACAAACAAAATAGATACTACATTTTTCCTGAATACCTTCAACAGCCTCCCTTCTCCCCAGTAAACTGTCCTGTCTCTTGGCAAGGCTCCTAATTCCCAGACCATATTTTATCCAAAAAAATAAATAAAACTACAAACAAACCCTAATGAAAACAATACAATCATTCACCCTGCCTATCCCCAGGCCTTCCCTTCTGTTGCGGGTAACTGCCAGCCCTAGCCTTCCAGGACTTATGCACGGTTTCTCTCTCCACAGTCCCATCTACAGAGTTCCTTCTCCTTTCATAGTCTAGGCCAGACTGCTCAGCTTGTCTCCTGCTCTGGCTTATATAGTTACTAGACCAGGGGCGGGCAATTATTTTGGGCAGAGGGCCACTTACTGAGTTTTGGCAAGCCATCGAGGGCCGCATGACAGGCAGCCCAGGACAGATTAATATTAATTTTCTAAATTTTTAGGGGCCCAGTGGGCCAGATAGAATGGCCTGGCGGGCCACATCCGGCCCCTGAGCCACATTTTGCCCACCTCTCTACTAGACCCACCCCATCCAGCCAAAAAAGGCCTCGGCTTAAAGGGTCCTCTCTCTATTTTTCCTCTCTCAAACCCACACTCACATCAATAATAGGTGTAACCCGGGTGGTACTCTAAGACGTACCCCCTCTCCAATTAAAGGGATCAGAGCAGGTTCATGAGCTCTGTGGGAGGTGTAGGGACCCTCCTTC
>NW_005843237.1:0-1700 GCF_000455745.1 Alligator sinensis
CACAGGGCAGCAGTGGCAGCTCCTGCCACCCCTCCTAACTGCCAGAATCATAGCTGGGTCACAACCCTCCTCCAACATGGCCAGATTGGGCCCAGGCCATGCCTCCTCCCCTCTATACAGCTGGTTTAAGACCAGCCCATGCTTCTTCTCCCCACCCACTCATGGGTCTAAACCAAACACCCTTCCCTCTGCCCAGCCAAATATGGACTAGGTAACATCCCCTACCCTCTGCTGGGCAATGCCCCTTCCCACTGTGCAGCTGGTTTGGGGCTGGGCCATGCCCCTCCCTGCTTGAGGCTGAGTTGTATGCCCTCTCTTCCCTTTGCAGGACTGGGTGAGGGCTGGCCCATGCTCCCTTCCCCTGTGTGGCTGGATCAGAGCCAGGGTTCCCCCACCCCTTTCCATAAAGCCAAATTGGGCCCACCACACTTGCTGTTGGTGCCAGATTGGGCCTACCAGCCAGATGCAGCTCATGAGGGAGTGGGCACTGACCATCATGTCTACTGGACAAAAAGATTGAGCACCACCGGTATAGACAAAATTAATGTATTTGTTTATGCTATGAAGAGAAATTTGGCTGCAATATATGCTGAGCAAATCAAACTTTAAGAGACATTTGGATATTTATCTTGCTGAGATCCTCTGATCTCTGATGACTTCCTGCACCTGGGGAAGGGGGCTGGACTCAATGATCTTCCAAGGTCCCTTCCAGCCCTAGTGTCTATGAATCTATGAAACTATGCTCTAACACTAGAAATGTTTGGATATGATGGAAAGTTATCCCACCATCATACTCATATTAGTAGGTAACTGTGAATCCTCTGGATCATGGTGTACATATAAGAGGTCTAGTCAGATGCCTGATGAATATGTTTGTGGCTGACAAGCCCAATTCAAAAGTGACACTGCTTGTTAAAGGTTTCACAGATCCCTGTGTTATCTGAGATGGAGTCCATGTTTACAGCATGCTGCTTTCTCCTTTCTTGCTTTGGTTCTATCTTCTGGATCAAAGCCACTTCATATTGACTGCACCCAGTGCCAGATATCTCCTTCAGATCAGACAGGATTTTGTGTGCTCCTCCCAAGTTTATATGTTGATATTGAATGATTTCATATAATTTTTGCACACTTCATGGTACTGCCATAGAGGGTGACCCTGCTTTCTAGAGCCATTTCAAATCTCAGTAGACAAAATATAGGGCATATGGTCTCCTCGCATTCTCTTGACATGGCTTATCCATCTCAACCTCCTCTTCTTGATAGTGGTTTCTAAGTATGTCAGTCCTGTACGCCCCAGTACCTCTGTTTGGTATTTTGTCTTCCCACTTTATTTTCAGGATCTTAGGCAGACATCTTATATGAAAGCTATTCAGTCTCTTGTTGTGCCTAACATATGCAGTTCAGAGTTCTGAACCATAAAGCAGGGATGACAGCGCACAAGTCTTGTAGATTTGCATCTTTATCTTAGTTGATAGTTTGCTGTTATTCCATGCATGGTTCTGTAATAGCTCAAAATTCTTAGCTGATTTTCCAGTTTTGTTAGTCCCTATACTTTTGTAATACTCTTTTATTAGTATATGAGAAAAATGTGCTTACAGAGCCATTTAGTTACCAAGTATTATGGCTTTCATACTACTTTAAACCCTTAACTACACAGGAAAAAATAGGCTGCTACCCCCCCCCCCCCCCACCACCACCAC
>NW_005843237.1:9831-11518 GCF_000455745.1 Alligator sinensis
CACAGGGCAGCAGTGGCAGCTCCTGCCACCCCTCCTAACTGCCAGAATCATAGCTGGGTCACAACCCTCCTCCAACATGGCCAGATTGGGCCCAGGCCATGCCTCCTCCCCTCTATACAGCTGGTTTAAGACCAGCCCATGCTTCTTCTCCCCACCCACTCATGGGTCTAAACCAAACACCCTTCCCTCTGCCCAGCCAAATATGGACTAGGTAACATCCCCTACCCTCTGCTGGGCAATGCCCCTTCCCACTGTGCAGCTGGTTTGGGGCTGGGCCATGCCCCTCCCTGCTTGAGGCTGAGTTGTATGCCCTCTCTTCCCTTTGCAGGACTGGGTGAGGGCTGGCCCATGCTCCCTTCCCCTGTGTGGCTGGATCAGAGCCAGGGTTCCCCCACCCCTTTCCATAAAGCCAAATTGGGCCCACCACACTTGCTGTTGGTGCCAGATTGGGCCTACCAGCCAGATGCAGCTCATGAGGGAGTGGGCACTGACCATCATGTCTACTGGACAAAAAGATTGAGCACCACCGGTATAGACAAAATTAATGTATTTGTTTATGCTATGAAGAGAAATTTGGCTGCAATATATGCTGAGCAAATCAAACTTTAAGAGACATTTGGATATTTATCTTGCTGAGATCCTCTGATCTCTGATGACTTCCTGCACCTGGGGAAGGGGGCTGGACTCAATGATCTTCCAAGGTCCCTTCCAGCCCTAGTGTCTATGAATCTATGAAACTATGCTCTAACACTAGAAATGTTTGGATATGATGGAAAGTTATCCCACCATCATACTCATATTAGTAGGTAACTGTGAATCCTCTGGATCATGGTGTACATATAAGAGGTCTAGTCAGATGCCTGATGAATATGTTTGTGGCTGACAAGCCCAATTCAAAAGTGACACTGCTTGTTAAAGGTTTCACAGATCCCTGTGTTATCTGAGATGGAGTCCATGTTTACAGCATGCTGCTTTCTCCTTTCTTGCTTTGGTTCTATCTTCTGGATCAAAGCCACTTCATATTGACTGCACCCAGTGCCAGATATCTCCTTCAGATCAGACAGGATTTTGTGTGCTCCTCCCAAGTTTATATGTTGATATTGAATGATTTCATATAATTTTTGCACACTTCATGGTACTGCCATAGAGGGTGACCCTGCTTTCTAGAGCCATTTCAAATCTCAGTAGACAAAATATAGGGCATATGGTCTCCTCGCATTCTCTTGACATGGCTTATCCATCTCAACCTCCTCTTCTTGATAGTGGTTTCTAAGTATGTCAGTCCTGTACGCCCCAGTACCTCTGTTTGGTATTTTGTCTTCCCACTTTATTTTCAGGATCTTAGGCAGACATCTTATATGAAAGCTATTCAGTCTCTTGTTGTGCCTAACATATGCAGTTCAGAGTTCTGAACCATAAAGCAGGGATGACAGCGCACAAGTCTTGTAGATTTGCATCTTTATCTTAGTTGATAGTTTGCTGTTATTCCATGCATGGTTCTGTAATAGCTCAAAATTCTTAGCTGATTTTCCAGTTTTGTTAGTCCCTATACTTTTGTAATACTCTTTTATTAGTATATGAGAAAAATGTGCTTACAGAGCCATTTAGTTACCAAGTATTATGGCTTTCATACTACTTTAAACCCTTAACTACACAGGAAAAAATAGGCTGCTACACCCCCCCCCCC